>NC_049984.1:8444972-8579349 GCF_000003815.2 Branchiostoma floridae
CCTTATGTACAGCATCAAATTGATCAACTCATTTCTTTACATCGACGTACACAAATAACCATACTAGAAGACCCCGTAGGATTATTTGGTACTAAAGATCTACATCAACATTTTCTGCTTTTCCATGTGATAGACCAATGAGGTTCATTTTCTTGGACAAAGAGATTACAGAGGCAGGGATTAGACTTTGCAGACTTATAATATCCAAGGAGAATGCTAATCCCATGTGGGAATTTCAGTCTCTAGCTGTGACCTCTCCTTTTGTATGCCTGTTTACGACCTATGCAAATCAGATGAAAGTATGTGCTGATTGACTGTCATGGGACACAACCCTCATTTGCACTTCACTGTCACTTAACTGCTGCATGAGGCCTAAACTCTATGAAACATGTATCAAGTATGATTTTATATGTTTCCGAGACCTGGAGCAAAGATAATTCAAATGACAGACGGTTTTAATAAACCTTGGTGTGTACAGGATTCATGTGACATGTAGGGTGGAACTCGGGATGTTTCCAACAGACATAACATCCTGGTAACCTTGCTGGCAAACATGCACTGTTAGATAATTCACCTTCAGAATATTCCAGGGTTTTTGTCCATCACCCATGGCAGTTTCTGTTAATTGGGGAACTGACAGTCACTTTCCCGAAGCTCCATCTGCAATGTACGTGAAACAAAAATAAAGTTTTAAAAACTTTGCAGGACTGGAAATAGTTACATTGCACAAAGGTATTGTAAAATTACACATTTACAGTATTCTGTACATTGTAACACATCAATGATTACAGTACAGTTCCACTGAACTCTCTAATTTTCGGACAGGTCTGACTGAAAAGCAATATATATCCTGAGGATAGATATGGTGATCTACGTCTGTAGCACCCTTGCTGATTTGCTAGTACATGAAGTTGGTTTCTGACTATTTTTATCCAAGCAGGGGTTGGCCTGTGGGGGTAACTTATGTTGGTTGGAATTTTTACTGGCTCACTCCCGGGCTTGCTCATACATAACATCCTGGGCTACATAAAAATCGTAAACAGTACACAGTACTTGTGACCCTGTGGCTTCTTCCATGATCAAGTACAGTATATACGCACAATTTAAAGTCACGGTCTTGGGCTATCAAAGTTAATATAAACTTAATTCAAGGAGGTTACTAGTCAAATATACCCGCATTGGATAATTCAGCTGTAAATGCATTTTTTTGCATCAGCTATTTGACATGGCTGATACAGAATGTATAGTTGAAATTTGAACACAAGGTTGGTCTCCCAAAAAATTTGAGGATAGCATTGTATTGATTTATATAGCTTTGTTACAATTAGTAGGGTTACTGTGTCAAACAGATAATGGTACCTTGTTGTCCAGTATAATAAGAATCATGGGGTTTTGAAAACGATGGCCAGTGTTTTGCTAATCAGGGCCAGCTATTGTTCTCACATTTTACTGTGGACTAATGAATTCCATGTGTTATGGGGGTTTGGGTGTATGGGTAATGGGCCCTGGAAACAATCTGGCATCCAGGCTATAGACAGTAAAGACAATATAGAGCAGGGATTGGACTTGGACAGACTTGACAATATCTTAGTACCCATTGCTTGTCTCCTATCTTAGTACCCATTGCTTGTCTCCTATCACTCCTGTCACATTGCACGAAGGCAAGTCTATGAGCTCTTTAAATGACATTATTGTCAGTAATACGTCCAAGAGTTTTGTCAGTAACAATAATAAAGTAATATGTCTTGATCAGCCTAGGATTCTTAGTCAGCAATTTTTAGGAGTCGCCCGATCATCACTGTGGACCCGAATCTTTCACATACCTGTATTGGATCAGGACAGGAACATAAGACTGTAGACCACAGTGGGTAGCTGTCTGAAGACTGAACAGGAAGTCAGAAAATAACTGTGTCTTCCATCCCAGCATCTGCTTGGAGACATGGGAGAGGCCAGCTGTATGTCTGATCTGAAAATGGCATAAGATGTTCAAATAACTCATTTAGATTCAGAATAAATACCAAATTGTGTGAACATGGAATATATTATATCTTTGGAATATATTTCAAATCAATACATTTGAGTGGTAATATTGCAGAGATTCTTACTGTGTCTATTGTGAGGAGTAAGACACTGATGACTAATGGACAGATTTATGCTAATTTACATGTTGTTGACACCATTTCGTTTTCAGAAATGGTCTGCAAACAAGCAGCTGTTTCTTACACTTTGTCATACGGCTTGCAAAAACTCATTCCAATGGATAGAACTGATTCAAAACTGGCTCCAAACATCTCTATAACTTCTGTTTAGTAAGGCCTTCTTGCATCAACATTTTAATATCATCCTCCACTATTCGTTTTATTCATGGATTCAAATTCAAATTTTTCTTTTTGGCTCTGCAAACTTCTGTTCAAAAGATGTGGCTGAAATTCGTCACTTACCGCATCTGGTGGCGTTTAGCACTCAGAGCAGCGAGGGGCGTCCATATGGGGTTCTGTCAGCCTGCCACATGCTGTTACCACGCCTGGTGTTAATTTCCAACTGTGAAGTCTCAAAGGCAGTTTACGACCTATGCAAATCAGGTAAAAAAATGTGCTGGGGCAGGCAACAAATAACGACTCTCACTCACACTTCACTATCCACATAAAGGACATTCTGCAACAAGCCTAAACATTTGTGAACTGCTCAAATAAAGAAATATTGAAAGTGGAGTTAGTGTTAGGAACAAATTATTCCGTTCACAACCCTTCCACAAGTCTACTCTACTCTACTCTACATAACCTCAATTTATTCTACTGCTAACGTTATTTCTCTACTCTATAACGGCCACATTTCCTGGCGCCATGTCGTTAGACTCGGAAAAATCATAAACCATCCCCTGTACATAGTTTAACTTCAAATAATCATAGTATGACCTCATTTGCGCTCATCGTCCACATACACATCACCAAATTCTATATTTTCTATAACGTTAACAGTATGACCGGGGAATTTTTTGCTAACAGTTACTTATTTTGACGACTTCTTCTGGTTGACTGGTTCTATTAAACTTACTAAAAGTTATGGCGAGCAAAGGTTACTTACCGTAAGATGGTATCTGTGACTTGATTCGTAACATATTAACGAAGCTCGGCCGATTGGAAATCCTTGAAGAACTTTATCTATCGCGACACCTAAGCTAAGCTTTCTGTGATACCGGTATACCGAGGTTGGATAGAGCAGCCCTGGTGAGCAACAGAAAGGTCATAGGTCATACTCGGAATGACAGCTTCGAAAATTCCAATCTTTAGTGTGGCAAGATAAACACCTTATGAGTTAGCGTTTTCATAGCATTGAGAATGATTTGTTATGTTATCATATACTTCATCGTTATGGATTTTCTTTTAAAAAAAGGTAACGTTACCCATATACCCTTTCACCCAAGCCTCAGGCTTTGCGCATGCGCTCTGGTTAGACTGACTTTTCCTCGCCATTTCTGGAGCTCGGAGTCAGGAGTCACAATTCCTTTATTCTTCTGCTGTTGTTCCCATATAGGACAAATTTTGCATCAATTACCCTACTTCTTCAGTTAGCAATGGCGGTCCCCGTGTCCCTCCTTAAGTTGGAGCGCCTCACCCGTCCGGACACTCATGTAGCTGACCTAATAGACTGGTTGCAGGATTGTCGCTTGTTGGCGTCGGGTATTCTATGCCAGAATTGTCCTGGTCGCGTGGAAATGGAGTATCGGGAACGCGCCGACGTTGAAGACCAACGTACGTGGAGATGCCCTGTGTGTGGTACGTCAAAATCCATCAGGACAGGAAGTCTGTTCGCGGAATTCCCCAAAATTCATCTTCGCCTGTGGATGAGATTTCTGTACAAGTGGATGGAGGACAAGCTTGCAAAAGACATAAAGACCGAATTGGAGATAATTGGGAACGTGAGCAAAACCACATTACTCGCCATGTGTAGCCTGATGCGCGACCTGTGTGGACGGTATCTTGTTGATAATCCTGTGGCGCCTTTTGGAGGCGAAAATGCCTTGTTACAGATGGACGAAAGTTGTTTTAGAAAAAAACCAAAGTATAACAGAGGGCTTAGACCACTTAAACCCGTATGGGTGTTTGGAATTGTGAGAACTGATGTCCAACCAGCTGTGGGGTATATGCAGGTCGTTGAACGGCGCAATGAAGCTACACTGCTGCCCATCATACAGCGATGTCTCCTGCCTGGGTCAACAATTCATTCAGATGAATGGGCGGCCTACAGAAACGTAGGGCAACTACCAAATGTGGCATCACATCAGACAGTCAACCACTCGTTACATTTCGTTGACCCGACAACCGGTGTACACACACAGCATATAGAAGCCTACTGGTCCCGGAAAAAAAGCAAGCTTCGAAGGATGCATGGCTGCTACGGAGAGCAGACCCAGTCTTTTTTGAACGAACTTATGTGGAGAGAACGGTACTGTAGGACAGCTGTTGGAGGTCTGGAAAATCTCCTCCAGTTCATCAGAATGGAATATCCAGTTTATGAAGACTGAGTGTAGTAACATATCCATGCATCCTCCCACCACCACACCTGGTCTTAACACACACCCCACACCCTTCCAAACCCGGTCTTTTTCAAGACCATATGGCAACCTAGTGTGAGTGCCTCCTCGTGGCGGTTGCTGGGAAATGTGCAGAGCTATAGTATATAATATAGCTGTGACGCATAGCTAAATCTCACACAAAGAAAGAAGCACAAAATCACACAGATTGATACACTACAACACCCAACACATGATCACCCAAAACTAGAATAAATGATCAGTTATTTCACACCAAGGCTAATGTCACATTTTCACAAAGGTCAGGCAGTTTTGGGGATCCCCGTGAATGAAAAGTTGCATGTAAAAGACTTGGAAAACACAAAACAATTCAACAGCATGCCTTGTGCATATTTATTGGCACTAAAGATAATTTTGTGTTTCTGCGAACAGCCCAGCCGCATCCTGGATAGGACATAGGCCTTTAAAGCCAGACGGTACAGCATGCAACTGGTTTGTCATGGTATTGTAATTTATGTTTATTAAAAGTGCAGCAGAATATCACAGTATTATGGCATGTTCACATTAACTATGCAAACTGTAATTTGCTTACTTGGACCTGTAAATGTTCCACCTGCCATAAAGTACAAATGTTACATATCATTAAAAGTTCCATTATGGAAAACATTTGAATATAGAAATTTCAGAGCAAGGTCTTTGTGGGCCAAAACTTAATCTCCAAGCAGATCCCACGATAGCATATGATAGTACCAAACTGTCCAAGGAGTGTAGTCAGCCAAGAGGTGTACATTTGCCATGTAGGTAGCCAAACACGCCGGCTTCACTCCTCTGGCAGTTTTGGATATATTATGCTACTGTAGGATCTGCTTGGAGATTAGCCAAAACCAAGACTGACTGATCTTCCCAAAACCTATCCACATAATCCTTGCATAATCCATAACCACACAAACAGGCACACCCTCTTGATGAATGGCATAGCCCACTAGCTTCAACTAAGGGAATAAATGTACTCAGATGGTGATATAAGCTGACCTAGCCAAGGGAAAACAGGCGACAAAACCCAGGAAAGAAGCATATTGGTGGCCTGAGAAGTAAACCAATCAGATGTAGATAGGGAACATTGTGACCTCAAGCTACAGTATCAAGTTCAAACACAAGGAGGCCCAAATTCAAACCTAAGCATAAGGACACGGCATCCAACCATGTACCAGAAGCAACACAATCGCACGTTGCGTTCTGAAGATACAACGCACGTGCCATGCATACACAAAAGGTTTCCTACAGTGTCAAATTCAAACACCAAGAGGCACAAAATCAAATTTGAGGATTAGGTAACCACCATCAACCCATGTACCAAATATCATCTCGATCGCACCTTTCGTTCTGGAGGTACAGCACCGGAACGCCCCATCCACACACAAAAAGCCACATGCCGTGTCAAGTTGAAGCACAAGGAGGACCCGAGCAACAGGCAACAACCACCACCCATGTACAAAAATCGTCACAATCAAGCGATTCGTTCAGGAGATACAGTGCCTGAAACGCCTCCAAAACACAAAAAGGGTAACATGCAATGTCAAGTTCAAACACCAAAGGCTCAAAATCACACCTGACCGTCAGGCCACCGCCCCAACCCATGTACCAAAAATCATCGCAATCGCTCGATCCGTTCTGGAGATACATCGCCGGAAAAGCCCCTTCCAAAAACTCCCACGCTACTGAAAACTATACATGCCTCCAATTCAAGCTATTCTCCATAGGGGACTAAAGCTTTATAGGTATAAATCAAAATCGCTGACCAAAGGTAGGCCCACAGCTTTACTGGGCGGAAATCCGGGGTTCAGTTAAAAGCTGAAACTTCTGTCTTATCCTAATCTCCAAGCTTTCTCCCCTTCGACCCCACCCATCCTTAATCAACGTTTAAAATACTTTCACTATCTTCGCCAAATGTTTATGTTTTCAGCCCGTTTGTGAGTCGGTATGTTTGTGTGTGTGAACAGCATAACTCGAGAAGCCTTGGGTGGATCTTGGTGGGTAGGGATCACGAAAACGAAGCTCAAGTTTGACAATGGCCACCCTAGCGGCTTCCCAAGGTACTGCAACCAAACTTCCATTTTTACTATCTGTTGTTGAATACTTATTAAAGCAATCAATAGCTTATTTGCATAATGAATGAGGAAAGTTTTTATCCACTGTATTCCATGATATTCAAACTTGTCACATATGTAACTGAGAATGTGAGAAATGTCAAAAGATATCAATTATGCAGATGACGACCTCTCATAGTTTGCATAATATCTAGGTTCACTTGAGTCACCTCTGCGTTATCGAATCTCGCAGCGGCACTTTGTATGTACACGTTTCCACCTATTGTATCCTTGTCGTGCAGTTACGTTCTTCTTGTAAACGGACCAATCAGCCTTGCAATCAGAAAGTAATTTAAGATATCTTCCTCACGTCTATATTTACTTAATGCGTATTAGTACCCCACAGTTGTTATGTAATTGTGTCGGAACATTTTAAGATTATTCAAGACCTGTTACTTTACAGTCTGTATGGATCTGCTTCGAAAATATGATAGCCAAGTCAAGTTAATTGCGTAACGAATGTAACAGGTACAATGTATGGCAAGTATTATCAACAACTACAAACTATCTACAACAGTATACAACGGTGTACTAATCTAAGATTACAGAAAATATGGCGGCATAGACATTTCACATTGTTAGAACACTACATAAAAATGTACTTGTATATATATATATTGGCCTTGGTGGACAGATTTGGAGTCTGGACATGATAGAAGTACATTGAATATTTCTCTGCTTGTTTTAGGTAATGTTGTTCTGTTGTTACATATGGTCAATAACTTTTTCCTTTCTTCATTATAATAAGGGCATATCATCAGGAAATGATATTCGTCTTCATTACTGCATTTGCAGATAGAACACATTCTCTTTTCAGTTGGTACCCTTTTCAATTTGCTCCAATGTGATTAATCTTTAGTTTTGTTATGCTATTAGTGAATGATCTGTTTTGAATTGATAAAAGATAATTTTCTAGAGCGAAGATTGTCTTAATTTTCGAATATGTTGCCAGTTTACTTAAGTTTCTTATCATTTGTCTCCAGTTCGGAAGAAATGTGTCCTTTAGGCGTTCCTTGAACATGTTTCCAAAATACTTGGCATCGACATTAGGGTTTAATATTTTGTAATCCATGTGTAATCCATTCATGTTCTTGTATAACAGCAGTGTCGTCTGCTTTTTTAACAATTCTATTATCAGACATATTGTGTAATCTAAGCCAATATTTAATGAGTTGTGTCTGGGTGTCTATATACAGTGGAAACATACCTAGCTCGCCCAATACAGCAGCATTGACAGAACGTCTAGGAACACTAATCAATATCTTACAGTAGTTAAGGCCCCCTTTCCACTTGACGGCGCTCTCACAACGCTCTCACTGCGATGGAAAATTGGCCAGAGCGCCGTGAGAGCGCCGCGACGCCAGAAAAACTGCTCTAGTGGAATCGCTCCGGCGACCCCAGCGCGCTCTCACCGCGACGAAAAACTCAAATGTCAGCATATTTTTATGAGCTAACAAAAGTTTGAAAGATTGTTCAACGAATTTCAGAGATAGAGAACGAATCTCTTGGTGTATAGTGTATTTTCGTACTTTTAAAGTCATCCTTTTACGTCTTACATAACATTCAAAGAATAAAATCAAGGCTGTAAACAAATCCCATTTTGGTCACTGTACAGTCACTCAACCCAAAATATACACGTTTGTCTTGTTCCTTTTTCTTTAAATCTGTCATGTAGCTTGTTCACCATAAATTGTTTTATCATGCCACGCTTTTAGTGTAAATCATCCAACACTGAAACAGTTCGATTTATTGAAAACAGGACTTCAATAGTATAAATGTACAGATGAAGAACAAGAAAACTGATGTCATCATGTTGAAATTTCAAAAAAAAAATGTTGAGAAATGATAAACCTTTTTTTAAACCCTGGTTATTCCTTCTCAGTTTGTTTCATTGTAAATCATCGGTACATATCAAACATTTCTCCGGGTTCTGTCTGTTTCAAATATACTTCTTCTCAAACTGCAGTTGAGAGCGCCGAGAGAGCGCCGAGAGAGCGCCGTCCTAGCTAATTTGGTATCATAAACCATTGTTGAGACCTATTGCGCTCGTTGCGCGCTCTCTTTGCGCTCACGGCGCTCGCTGCGCGCTCTCTTGGCGCTCTCTCTGCGCTCATCGTTGGATCGCCGTCCACGGCGCGCTCACGGCGACTGTTTTGAGCAGGTTCAAAACAGTCGCGGAGGTCATGGCGACCATGGCGCTCCCACCGCGCTCTCTGTGCGCTCCCATGGCGACCTTGGCGATCCCACCGCGCTCTCACCGCGCTCTACCATATTTTAGGTCGCAGAGAGAGCGCCGTGAGAGCGCCGTCCTAGTGGAAAGGGGGTATAAGCAGTACATGTTCTAGATCGGGAATCTCGTCAGAAATATTTGGTTGCTCTAGTGTTGCGTTCTTATTTCTCTGTTTGATATATAATGTTCATTTTATCAGTATACTTCTTAAGGTTTCTCGGTTGGCTAAATTGGCATTTTGACATTACACTGTTTTCTTATTAATAGATTAAGAAAGAATGGAGCAATAAGGAATGTTGATAGATGGGCATTAGAGAATTCTAAATCTGATTTTTTTTGGCCGAATTGATGACGTCATCATTTTTATTACCTCTGATATTATTTTTTTCTATGACAAAATACAGCACTTTGGTACATAACACTGTAATGAAACTTCGTTTTTCGTTGCATAATGATGGAAGCTACAAACGTAGTGTTGCGCAAACTGATATCTACTAATGATCTGTAGTAATTAGAAAATGTTTGTTTTCATCTAATTAAAAAAATTTAATTCTTAATAACTACAGATCTTTAGTAGAAATCCAGGGCAAGAGATATTGAGGGATTATGATTTGATGCCAGCAATGATTTAAGTTTAAAGGATGCTCGCATAGCTTTCACTCTAAGTTGTTTATTGGCACAGTGGAATGATCCTCAATGAAGTTGCCATTCCACTACTCCGAAAGCGCTCTCATATTGGCAAAAATTTTCTCCCATCCAGACCAAAAAAATCGCTCACTCCTACAGCCGGGTTGGTAGGGAAAGTCCCCCGATGTGAGATTGTAAGTGTACATTTTGAAGTGAACAAAACACAAGGAAGCTATTCTTTCGCTACTCCAAAAGCGCCCACGTGTACATCGGCAAAATTTCTCTCTCACCCAGACCAAAAAATCGCTCACTCCTACGGTCGGGTTGGCAGGAAAAGCTTCCCGAAGTGAGAGGACTTTTTGTTCTGTGAGTGAGAGAGGATTTCAGCGATGTGTGTCTGAAAAATATAATGTCTTTCCTTGTTTTGTTTGGTATAAGCGATCATTATTGTATGATGTAATCGTTGCCAACTAAATAAAGTATCAGTGATCATTTTGCGTTTGAAGTAAATAAACCTCAATGAAGTTGTTCTTCTACTTCTCCAAAAGCGCTCTCACATCGACAAATTGCTCTCTCATCAGGACCAAAAAAAATCACTCACACCTACAGCCGGGTTGGCAGGGGAAGCCTCCCAAAGTGAGAGAACTTTTTGTTCTGTGGGTGAGAAAGAAATTCTGCGTTGTGTGTCGGAATAATATCATTGTCGTGGCAGTGTCTATATATATAATATATATAATATAACATAATGCCATTGTTAGAAAGGTTTATCATTGCGAACTGAAGAAAATGACCCTGTTCATTGCCCTTTTGAAGTTGAAAAAGCTCAAGGAAGTTGTTCCTCCGCTAATCCAAAAGCGCTCTCACATCGATGAATTTTCAAGAATTCTCGAAAATCGCTCACTCACACCTACAGCCGGGTTGGCAGGAAAGCCTCCCGAAGTGAGAGAACTTTTTGTTCTGTGGGTGAGAAAGAAATTCTGCGTTGTGCGTTGGAATGATATCATTGTCGTGACAATGTCTATACATATAATATGATATAACATAATAATATAATATAACAGAATGCCATTGTTAGAAAGGTTTATCATTGTGAACTGAAGAAAATGACACTGTTCACTCTCACATTGACAAAATTTCTCTCAATCAGACCCCAAAATCGCTCACTCCTATCCTAAAGCCTGGTTGGCAGGGAAAGCCTCCCGAAGTGAGAGAACTTTTATTTTGTGGGTGAGAATAAATTTTAGTGTTGTGTGTCGGAATAATAGATGTCTGCTAATCAGAATAGTTGTATCAAAGAACAGTTTGTCTTTGGGAAAGAATATTTCAATACGTGTTTGGGAGCTGATTTCTGCGTTTGTTTGAGACAAAAATTGCACATTTGTTGACGCGCCATATTCTCGTGGTGGCTGCACTATGTAAGGAATACAATCAACCTTAAAAACTTTAAAGTCGTCGAACATATACATGATCCGAATAAGGACCTTTTAATCAGTTCTCTTTAGGGACGGATTTTTTCCAATCATCATGGGTGACTGAATTAAAGGCGTGACTGACTTGAAGAAACCTATTGCTGCGTATGTGAAAAAAATTCAGACTCAGTTTTCGAGTGATATTTGTTTTTACAGATGTTATGTGTGACTGCAAAAACTATCCGAAAGCGTATCTAAGAAAGATATCGATTGTGCACGTTTGAGTCGGTAAAGGACAACTTATATGACGTGTGTGTGTGCATGCTATGCCTCCAGAGACATTCCAGCTACGGTATACTTCCAATACGTGTCTCAATTTGGGAAAAAACAAATCATATAAGCCATATAACTAGTCAAAAGTCATTGTCATGCTGACCATTGTATCATTAATGCTGAAATAGAAACGGATTTCAATAACGGCCACGGTATTCACTTAAATAACATGATGCTTTGAAGTGACGTATTTGAATTGGCAAGTCTCTTAACATCGTGAACTAATACGTCAATACAACTATGGCATATATTCTTTTCTCTGCACTAACAGTTCTGTGAGCATTAACATAAGCTCTGAGTGAGAATAAGAGGCGGAAACACCAAAATCAATGTTGTGTCAGGAATGTTATAGCCTCTATATTGAAGAATAAAGTACATGTTGAACCGAGAAACCGTCTGTATATACTTGCATTTATAACATTTGTGAAGAATGATATGGGACGACCGGGGTAAAAAGTCACCTTTTAAAGATCTGTCACTGTGTGCGAACTTTTCCAACTTTGTAGTGGGAGGGAAAAACCACTAACCAGTCAATGTATTCGAACTTTTTCAACTGTTGAGTGAGAGAGAAAAATCTGTCTGTGTGTGAGACCTTTTCAACTCTACTGCATGAGAGAAAAATTGTTCTAAAAATATATGTTTAATTTTGCAACACTTGGCCAAATATGCGTCGCCAAAAAGTCGTTTTAACAACTTCAATATGACTGGTTAGATACTTAATAAATCCAAAGTAATGATCAAACACGTCCAAACGTACACATTCAGAAGATGGAATTTCAGACTTATGCATGGTGCCCAACCAACAAGATAAAAGGTGCTCATTTTTCAAACCACGTACGACAGACAAAAAGGAGAAAAAATACACAGTCTACACCCAATACATTTCATGCAAGTCTCAGGTCTACGAACTCATGTTGGAAATTGCAGCGCTGTCATTTTATGAAAACTCACTGCAATATGATGAAATGCCCCAATATGAGATACGTAATGAAAAGATTTCCCTTATGATGATGAATTACATGTTACATATGCTGTAAATAACATTGAAAGACTTTTACAGAAACAGATAGGACCCAAATGAACGGACACGAACCGTATACCAGATTTGACTCATTTTCCACCATGCATGTGTATTGTGTGGTGATGTTTGTCTATAGGTTAATTCAACAATTTTCAAATTTCCCAAAATGAAAATGTTTGATATTTCATACGTATTTGTATGATGTGGAGTATTTTCATTGTAAAATATTCTAGGAGTACAAAGGAGTTCTAGTAACTCAGCATGTAGAGCAGAGCTTGGTATATACCCAGGTGATGTAGATGTCAATCCGTTTAGTCAAATACTGGCTACGACTCAGACAACTGAACATTTCTTCACATCCGTTAGAAGTAAATGCACTTCTGTCACAACAACATTTACCAGAGAATAGTCGCAGGAAAAATTGGATTCATCATACAGGAAATACTTAACAACAGCGGCTACTCATACATCTGGAATACCGAAATTATAGACAACGGCTATTCCTGTACGTTGTTAAGGAGAAGATTGATTGACATTTGAATTCAAAGTTTCTTTCACAAGAAATCTGTAGACGAAGGAAAGCTTAGATTTTACAAAAACTTAAAAACAGTATACGACATGGAAAACTACTTGTACCATAGCAATTTTGAATTCCGCTCAACAATATGTACGTTAAGAATTAGTTCTCACCGTTAGAAATAGAGAAAGGAAGATATAAAGAGCTACCTGCTCATGAAAGAATTTGTAAGCAGTGCACAACGAATGCAGTCGAAAATAAAAGACATTTCATCTGTGAATGTCCCCGGTTCGATGCTGAAGGAAATACACTGTTTGAAAGAGTGTCCGAAATCACACCGAACTTTTTATTTAAAGAAAACACACAAAAGGCACACCTCCTGCTAAGACCAACGAAATATCTATCATAGACAATGTGGGACATTTCATTTTCAACTGTTTTCAAAGAAGAAGTCAAACCCCGCAATAGCAATGTAGGTTTTAGAATAGTACTCGGCATTCTGTATATACATACAATAAGTTAATATTTGTATGTTAGAATTTAGATTATCACTCCATGTATTTGACTTTGTTCACTTGCAATTAGCGGCCCATGGGCATGAACTTGCAATAAAACGTTTCAATTGTCGGCGGATGGTGTGTCAAACCATTGATGTCTGAATCAAAAATATGGCTTTATTCTTTTGAATGACTGCAAGTTTGGTGTTCTATCGGCGGAGAAGGAAAATGAGAGCTATAGATAAATCAAAAGAGAAATGCCGTCGAATCTAAATCTATTTCTACTTAAGATATTTGATGGGTTTGACCTCTTTTCCGTATGCAGTGGGTGATGAATTGTCCAACATTTTTATATACAAAGGGGTTGGACGATCTAAGCAAGAAGATTGTTTTTTGTTGGTCGGTAAGGTGAGAAAGGCTTGGTAAAGATTTTTAGACCATAAGGAAAAGTATATATGTTTCTTTCGAAATTGTAATGTGAACATTGATATATAGAATATAGTTCATCTTTCACTGCTTTCCCTGAACAATATTCACATGTTCTCTCGTCAACAGACAGTTTTTGTACCTGTCCCTCTCATTTCTTCATGAGCACTTATCCTCATTTTACATAAAGCGGAACTTAGCTAAAAAAAACTGTGTGGTGCGAGTAACTAACAAAAGAAAACCATTCTCCATCTAACATACAAAAAACCACAAAAATATTAATAATACAGTTTATTGCAAATTCTTGCCCCTGGGCTAGTTGCAGGTAACACGAGAGATTTAAACAGTTTGTACAGTGTAAAAAAACAATATCACAAGTGTGTAAGATTAGTAAAAGCTAACTCTAGACCCTAGGTTATTGGGGTCGACTCCTTCTTCGAAAGCAGTATATTTAATATGGGATTTTTCGTCCCCCACTGCCTCTGAAAAAGAAGTCGGGCCCAATAACCAAGAATTGACTTGCTATATTGTTTCTAAACTGTCCGTACCCTTTCATGTTACCCGCAAACAGACCACTTTATCATTATGTATCTATTTCAAAAGTTAGATACAGTTGGAATTTTAGGCGTATTAATCTTAAGAATAATATGTAGGTAGGGGTTGTGAAGACGAAGGTCAATGTCGATTTGGGGCTCCCTAGTGTGCGACCTTGATACTGCGCAGAACTTAGATTTCTCGTATTACATCTTCAGGAAGCTTCTCCCTGACCAAAAAACAACTTTCACTCAAATATCGTAAAGCTATATATAGTTTGAAATCTCTCATTCGCTCATCTGTTTCGCCGAAGTGCTTGTTAAAAATATTTGATTCCTGTATAAAGCCGATTCTCCTATATGGGTGTGAAAATTGGGGCACAGAGTCTATTAATGACAACTCCCCAATTGAAATTTCCCATCACCGTTTTTGTAAGAATATACTTGGAGTTCCTAGAAATTATAGTAATTTAGCATCCAGAGCGGAGCTTGGCAGATTTCCTTTAGACTTAGATATATCTGTGCGTGTTATTCGTTTAGACTAGAGTAGACACTTGTGTTATTGTATTTTACACTGTTTGAATCTATGTTACCTGCAATTAGCCCACGGGCAAGAATTTGCAATAAACTTGATTATTATTCCATAACGTTGAATGAATTTTCCTAGTTGCAGCAGCAGTAAGCTGAAGTGAAGGCAAACATCATCAGACAAAACATGCACATCAGTTATTCATCATTGGTTGTGACGTGTACAGATGGATCCTGTTATACACCCTTTGAAAGCTGATGCTCTCTTGTTTCAACATAACTCTATAGTCGTTACGATGCTAATAGAATAGTCGTCCCAATAGAAAATCATTGTTACACCGTGTAAAAGAAATATTAGATTGTTGTGGATACTCATACTTGTTCTGTTCATGTAGTCTAGACTTTCTGATATGTATATCCAAACATTCTGTCATAATTTGATTGTTGACACCAGTAAATTAGGGTTTTACAAGACATGTAAAGCAGCGTACATTATAGAAAAATATTTAGAACTAAATGATTTTGAACTGCGCTGTGCAATTAGTAAAATCAGAATTAATGCCCACCCCTTGAAATAGAAAATAGGGCGATATAAGAAGTTACCCGTGTCCGAAAGAACGTGTAAATACTATACGTCAGATATGTAGAAGACGAAACACATTTTATTTCAAACTGCCCCTTCTATGATTAAGAGAGAAAAGAGCTCTTAAAAGACAAAAAGAAAACTTCTCTCCTTTTAACGTCGCAAAACCCACGCATTACAGAAAAAGTGGGATCTTTCGTCCTCCACTGTCTCAGAAAAAGAAGTCAAACCCAATAAGTTACATCTTTAGTTAGAATAGTCACTTACTTGAGTTACTATACTGTTTACCATTATTTGTCTGTCATTTTTTTGTCGCTTGCAATTCGCACTCGGGCAATATTTTGCAATAAACTTATCATCATAATGCTTATTGCAAATTCATGCCCAATAGCTAATTGCATAGTAAAGTAGTGGTATACATAATTGTATACTTTACAGAGAAGGAAAATGAGAACTATAGATAAATCAAAAGAGAAATAACTTCGAATCTAAATCTATTTCTACTTAAGATATTTGATGGGTTTACTCGAGAAGCATTAGATGGATCCTTATGATATTTGGCAGGTGGGTAGGGGTCAAGGAATCAAAGGTCAAGTTTGATAATGAGAAAACAATAAAATGGCCTCCGCTGATTCAATAAGACTTTAATACTTTGAGCTTGTCTGTCAAAGATTACTTACTCTCTAAGTTCTAACATAACTTGCAATACTAGAAGGAAACATTTGCATTGCCTTTTTTTTCACTCCATAAAATCATTATTTTGTGTCTATATGGTCCCGAATGACCAAAGTGCAGTGCCTTATGTACAGGCCTACCAGTTGACTGTAGCTTTCAAGTTATTCCAAGGTCTACTTTCGGAGATATTCATGTTTTTGAGGTGCGCGGAGAAGAGGAAACTGTGCAAAAACAATATATGTTCCCTTTTGTGAAGGCAACATATAACTAGTATTAGTCATTTTAAGTACAACCACATGAATTGTCATTTTGTAATTTTTTTTATTTCTGTATAACTATGCTGTACCAACATACAATACACAATGCTTCTTCCTTTCTAGAGTGCCCTACAAAAATACAAAACCAATCAACACACAAAATCTGTAAAAATGGGCTGTCAGTTCAGTTCTGGCTATCTAATACTACTGGCTATCTAATAATAATACAACTATGCTATACCAACATACGTACAATACAGAAGGCTTCTTCTTTTCTAGAGTTTAGTTCAGTTCTGGCTATCTAATACTACTGGCTATCTAATAATAATACAACTATGCTATACCAACATACGTACAATACAGAAGGCTTCTTCTTTTCTAGAGTTTAGCTCAGTTCTGGCTATCTAATACTACTGGCTATCTAATAGTAATACAACTATGCTATACCAACATACGTACAATACAGAAGGCTTCTTCTTTTCTAGAGTTTAGCTCAGTTCTGGCTATCTAATACTACTGGCTATCTAATAGTAATACAACTATGCTATACCAACATACGTACAATACAGAAGGCTTCTTCTTTTCTAGAGTTCAGTTCAGTTCTGGCTATCTAATACAACTGGCTATCTAATACAACTGGCTATCTAATACAACTGGCTATCTAATACAACTGGCTATCTAATACAACTATGCTAATAAAAAATAAAAAAACAATCAAAATATGTATGTATGGGTGGTGGCATAAATGGCCAATGACAAGTATGAAATGAGGCTATAAAAATACATACCAAATACCCGTACCTGTACCGTATCTGTAAAACTGTTTAGGTACAGGTCCGGACCTAAACATTTGTGTACCTGTACCTAAACTAATAAAAGCATTAAATGGACACCACTTTTAAGACTTCAGATAGGTAAACCCAGAATCAACGATGACAATTGAGATAATCTTGCAGTTGAAAATTAAGGAAACTTCATTTTGAGGCTTAAATATGAAATTCTTCATTCAAAGATGACAATTTCTCACTATAAAAGACAGTTTGCTATATTTATAACTTACAGATAATTGATCAAACTCGTTTAGGTACATTTTTAGGTCCGGACCTGTACCTAAAGCTGTGTACCTGTACTTGCACCTAAAATACATTTAGTTACACAGCTCTAATGTGACATTCGACATGGTGGCAATGCCTAAGACAAGTAGTGCTGAATCACAATGTTCAGCTCCAGGTTAGCATGGACGTCGGCCTGGTCCAACACCTCAGCCTGCACTGCATCGCTCCACCCCTTCACTTCACCTGCTCTGAAGTTCATCTTCCCCTCCAGGTTGTTGTAGAAGGTACCATATGTTATCTTGAATCTGAAAGAGTAGGAAGACATCATTCTTAAAGTGAGTGAAAATGTTGCTATATGCAAGATCACATGAAACTGTGATTGTGTACCATAGTCAGGGCATTGTTGAGGAAACATCACTATAAAATAATAATTGTTTTCTTTTATACTTAATAGGTGACAGTCTATGCAGCTAACACAAATCCACATACACTAGGTACAACAGCATAGGACATTTATGTATTAAATGGACCAGTGCAGGTTAGGTGCAGGTAGACACCAGAAATACCTGCACAGTTCCAACTTTACTTGCTCTAACCTGCAAATGCAGGCGGGATTTCGAGCCCTGTTGCCGTTGGTGATAGTGATACTAGATACCACCCACTTTGGGTCGTGCCTAAATATTTTAGATTTCAAAGAGATCTATACAATATATATATATAATGCAACCATCAAGGAGGAGACTCTCAGAAGAGGCATAGAAATGTGGTTTCGTGGGCCCACCATGTACACAATTAGTCCTCTACTATAAAGTAGTGTAACATATATACTTGTTCATCATGAGATGTCAGTTAATATGCAAATAATCTCTTCCAGTCACCTGCTGTAGTATCAGACTATTGTTTCCTTGGCCAGTTTGGTGTCTGCTTCATTTTGCTAAGTTTGCAGAGTGTCATAATTGGAGCTCAGGGTTATTAAGGTTATCTAAAGAGTCAGTTTTTCCTTGTGTAGTCCTCAATTATATGTCTGACAATTTGGGGCACATATATGTTTTCCCCGACATTGCATAACATTTTAGCAACAATAATGCTATATCTATGTATGCTTCAATGCCCATAACACAATGGTAAAGTTTCAGAACAACACAGGGAATTATGCATAATGGTTTATTAGAAATAAGCAATTACTGTGCTTGCAATAACCCTTTTGGGTATGATTTTGAAAATAAATATAAGATATTATTCTAGGGATAGGTCATGACAAGAAATGAAATATAATAAGTTGTCCAAACGTACCTCACATTGACAACGGTGGGGTGTCCTGAAGATAGCTTCAGGAATAACCCGAGGTTGTGTCTAGTGTCTCTGTCAGAGGGCAACACAAACACTTGGAATTCGTGCTGCCCGGTGGTGAAGGCGTGGCTCTTCACCATCCTGGTGATGTCAGGTATGACATACCTAAAGGAGTGGATTCTCCCGACAAAATCCCCCAGACGTGTCCCCATCTGAGGAAAATTAATGGAAAAGGTGTATTGTGGTTAGACTCTGGTTCATAGTTTTATCTCAATAGATGGTATGCCAAGGACATCTGTTCATCTAGCACTCATAGTGTCAACAACATGATGATGCTAGTTTGTTATTTTCTTGGTACATATAGTTTGGTAATGCTGTTCTACAGTGAAAAATGCATTACAGGGGCTGTGGTTAATGAGGGTAAGGAAAAAATGATGTTTAGAACCCTGACATGGACGACGTGTCCAAACACCATCATGACAAATTGTAACTATAAAAAAGGTAAACAAAACTGTCAACATTTATGATTACCACAACATGAACCAATGTGGAAAAAAATGATGACTTATAATATGTTATATTCAAAACTGAGAGATTCAACCTTTACAGAGAGTCAACAACAGCATTACAAACATACCTGCATTAAGAGATATGAATGAAGTTCCCCATCATCTCTATTGTGGATGTACACATTCTCTACCAGCTTGCCACATCCAGGGATCGGACAGACCGTAATCCTGTTAGTGCACTCTGACAGAACGTGCCTCATGCAGTCTTTCCTGTCAAAAGAAGGGAATAAGTCATGTTTTAGTCCTATTGTCAACTAACAAAATTTTATTCAAGTAAAATAAAAAAGGAATTGGAATACATTTACTTCTGGTATTCTGTGAATCAACATAACTTGTAGAGTTCTAAAGGAAAACCTTATTTTATCGCACAGACATGCCTCATAGGGTTAGACATATACTGTCTACTGTCATCACTGTCGTTAAACTATCTCTACCACACGAATAGAGTTTATCCTAGACAGATGCAAGTGGAAACATTTCGGACGAGGAACTTGACAATAATGGATTAAATAATTGTTTAATTTCCTGAACATAATCAATTTTCACTGAAGAAGACAAGACAATCTTTGCCTCAAATTCATAATGATTTAGAGATAACACATGAACTGTAACAGGTGCTAGACATTAGTCTATGAGTTGTAAAATGAGGTGTTAAAATTAGCACAAAGAATAGTTGAGTGAAAGGCAAATCATATTCATAGTCTCAACAATTAGCAGAGCTTAAAAATTGCAAGAATTGCTAAGCTTTCATTGAAGGTATCTCAATAAATTCATTCTAGAAAATTGATATAAAAATGTTATTTAGTATGAAGCATACAGCCCACCTTACAACCATTTGCTGGCACAGAAGTGGGCATTGCATTTCCTTCTGCTTGCATACAAATGCCACATGGCTATCCATCTCCTCCCTCTTTACCCACAGCCAGCAACCCTCACACGGTTCATCCATCTTGGGGCAGCGACCCAGATGGCGCAGGTGATGGCGCCTTTCCACGGACACACCGCAGTGTTCACATTCCACCTGAGACATACAAGATGATTAGTATCATAAAAAATGCAACAAGTTTATACTACTGTAAATGCAGAAATGTTCACGGTGGATTAATATTCGCGGTTTTCGTGGTGACCACTTCACCGCGAACTTAAATCCACCGCAAACATTTTTCTATCATGGTATTAGACTGCAGTCTATGGTGTTACCGCGAACTTAAATCCACAGCGAAAATTTCTTTTCCCGCTACCGCGAAATCAAATCCCCGCGAACTTTAATGCATTTACAGTATTCGGTACATCTGATTTCTAATGAACTACTAGTACCAGGGCAGGAGCCTTTTGCATTGTAATGAATTACACCTTTGTGAGTCCATTATTAAATTGTTCTATTGTAACAGACGACTTATAAAGCATAGTCAATCTACTAGTATTTAGATCAATCTTAAGGATTCGTAACCAAAACAGCTGAACTGACATCTAAAAAAAAAAGTACAAGCAAACGCCTAACCTCCGCATACAGGCAGCTGCCATTATGGTGCGCCAGGTTTCCATAAGGCCCCCGCCAGTCACACTGGTCATCTTCCAGTAGGTCTCCTGAGGGAAAAAAAGACGCATGTTTCATGTATGGTTCAACATGTACATATACACGTACTTTACATTGCATGTGTGCAACAACGTTGCCTGTGTCTACCCTTAGTAGTCTATTAAAGCTTAACAAAATGTGGGTTCGACTTCTCTTTTGGAGACAGTGAAGATGAATTATGCCATCATTTCGCCACGTTAGGACAAGGAGGAGAGAAATTGTCTTCTCGTCAGTGCATGTGGCAAGATTGTGGGCAGCATTTAATAGCTTCTATAAAGAGATCTTTTTAAATTGTAATCCTACAAGAAACAGATAACGATGTCCCTCCCTTCTTCTTCTACTCTTACTTCTCAGCGGAAAAGGGTTGGCTTGGTTCGTCGGATGGAAGGCTAGTACTTACCATTCATCTTCTAAGGCCTATGAGTTTCACTGAGGGGCTCATGCATTGAGGGAGTACATATCAGTTATATTTGATCTATAGTATTAGACTATTAACAATAGAAAAATGATTAGCAATTACCTCCATTGGTACACCTGACCAACAACCTCTTGACCTTCCTGTTGGCATCATGGTCTGTAGCCACTTCGGACATCCTCATGGCTACCCTGCACAGAGGACATTTGCGATTGGTCCTGAGCCACTGGCCGATGCATAATCTGCAATATCGGTGGCTGTTCATGTGTGTTCCATACACTGCATCAAGCAGAACACCCCTGCTGGAATGTTGCAAAAACCAAGTATTACTAACTAATTGATATCACCATCATACTAATAATATGGACTGATATGACACACCCCTATGACTTTCTTGGTGACCCCACTGCAGTGAAAGACATGTACCAGTACATGTATATCATGTATGTTACAGTATATAATTGTAAGCTTATATAGTCATAGCAATGTATACTGTATAATCCTCATTCCAATGGTTCTCTACTTACACTTCCACATTTCTCAAAAGAAGTTGAATGTACACAAAGGAATGTGAATGAAAAGGGGGAAAATGGATAGATTAATGATTCAGACATCACATTGTTGATGGGATTGTTTTGTAAATCAGGCAATGCAAAGAAAGTCTGCTAAGCATTACAAGAGATGCAAATTTAAAGCAGTTTGACTAGCTAACACCCTGGAACAAATAGTTAATGTTAAACTTGTAAAGGAGCTTTGATACTCTCAACATTACCTCAGTTATGAAAATATTGGATCTATATGTCAGAAAGCATCCGTGATAACACTTTGGTTTTGCAGTTGCTTGTACTTGAGTAACTTACTTTTTGGCGTATCTTATTACCTGGATGTCTAACCTACATTGATGCATTATGTAATATTAAGAGTTATTTAGACAATACTTTCCATAGTAAGTTAAATCAATCCTTTAGCATACCAATATTCAGGGAGGAATGATACAGCACAATTGCACCATACGACCATGATTAAAAAGCTGTGACACAAGGATTGCAAAGGGGCCCCTCAGGCCTCAGCAACAGTTACAACGTGGACCTTTATCATCATAAACATCATGGTCACTCAGTGGAGCGAGATGGTAGAAACTCAAAGTACAACTAAGGTCATGTCACCTTGTTAACATACTGAAGTTACAGCGAAGTATACTGAGAAGGTGCAAACCAAAACTCTACCACAGATGGTTGACAGACCACTGTCTTCTGTGGCAGTGCTCTTATCAGCCAGACTCTCAGTGGGGACTTCGAACGCTTGTTTACTGCGTTACAATGATATCCCAGTTGTTATCATACTTGCAATGGTGATGCACAAGGGCTATTCATGTGAGAAGGGGGCATAATTATATATATAAAAAGTGTTGGATTTTCTGTTCATCATATGTCTGATTAGTTCAAGTGATTTATATTTTATACCGCATCTGTTGTGATCGCACTGCTTTCATGCAATGAGTGCTGTGACAAATGCCACAGAAGTGCACAGCTCCAGTTTGGGTGCACAAACACCCAGTATTTTGAGCCCTGGGTGTCATGAGTGACCCTGCTAACATCAAACTGTGTTATTGAGAATTTGCTGCATTTTTGTTTTACTCGATCACTCGCATCTGGTAATTGACCTTTGATATAAGGATAGTGGAACATCTAGTATAACTATAGAAGAGAAATGTAACAGTAAGTCCAAAGAGACACAAAAGTGACGATATACCATGGGAGGGGGCAGACAACTCTAATCTGCATTATTGATTATGTCGATGAATGTTAGACAATATAAAGGTAATAAGTTAGAACAAAAACAGTAAAGCAAGCAACTAGAAAGAGGCCCTTAGTAATTACATGAAGGGCTAGTTCTGAAACAGCACTCTGCTAGCCTGCAGAGAGGACAGAAGAGATGCGGGAAGTATAAAACTGCATACAGCAGGCTAGCGGTCTGCAAATTGATAAGCTGGTGTTTCAGAGGTTAATTTATGCTACTGGAGAAGTTATGGCATCTGAGTGCTAAATAAAATGGCTTACCAGATAATACACTTAAGTTCTGCAATCTCTGCTGTCTGATGATCATCAAAGATTCCGGGATCGATCCCTGCCTCAGTCATCTGCAATCAAAGGTGACAATATCAATGTTGGCATATTCACAAACTACATATAGTGCCAGTATGATCAATTAGGAACAGATCCAAAATACCCAAACACTGGTGTACTGATCCAGGACCTGTATCTTATTATCAATTAGTACAAGCCAGGCAGGATAACAGGTAAGAGGATGGCCATTTTGACAGATATAATTTCTGTGAAATTTCCAGAGCAGTCCCTGAGCCCCAGTGAGGTAGAACTAAAAGCAACAATTTTGTATGGGTCAAATTTCGGTTGCACCATGTGTCAACCACAACTAAATACGTTTTTATTGGTTCAAACATTGCTTCTACCCTTATTAAAGATCAACTTTTACCTGACTACTAGTCCAGGTACAGGTTCGGGTCCTGTACCGTGTACCATGAGGGTCTGCATGGGGAGTTCCGACAACGATTTACGCTGAATTTAAAAGAATCCCCTACGTATTACGCTAAATCAAGGAAGGCAATTACGCTAAATTTGGTCGCCTCGCTACGAATTACGTAGATAAGATGGTTTTCCCTACGAATTACGGGAAATAAAATTGGCTGCCTACGCCTTACGTAAAAGAGCATGCAGACCCTCTACCATGTACCTGTAGTTAAAAATTGTTTAGGTACACAGCTCTATTAATCTCCATATCTTTTAATAGAATCACTGCATCAGATGCTTATCAGATGAATTTCACTATTGTCAAAGCTTATTTACTGTCCAGCAAAGGGCCCCTTTGTTATACTGATCCATTAACTTTGAAGCAGGTTCAAAATAATTTGTAATCCCAGTTTTCAAGTCAAAAAACAGTCACATCTTTTTTTTCATTTTGTTGACATGTTGACGAAAAATTTACGGCAAATCCATCATCACAATGACTTCTTGGGTGGACTCTCCAGACCAAACGCGCAACGCGCCATATGCTCAGAACAATCTGTGACATATCATTTTATCTCCCCAGGGAGGTTGAGCTCCTTCATATAAATTGAAGTTTCGGACAACAGGTTGAAGATACTGCATAATGTAACGTTAGATAGTATAAATAATAAGTTTGACGGAACAAATAAGCCAGATCATTTCATAATTCACCAGCCGTTTTTGCATGAGTTAGAATTTAGGGAAAGGATTGTCCTGGCACCCTGAGGCAAAGTTGGTGTAACGCTACTGCCAACCTGCGACGACACCCCCCTCCCTCCAACAAATTATGTTACTTACAGCGTATCCCCACATGCATAGATGGATAATTTTATGCTAAACTAAAACTAAGGAGCTTTCAACTGCCAGACTAGCCTGGTCTGGTATTGTCACGGTAATATAGCTCCCGAGTCTCTTCTCTTCGCGAAGAGGAGAGAAGAGACTCGGGAGCAGCTCTCGGGAGCTATATTAATTTACGGCTGGATACCAGGCTACTTTCAAGCTATTTTAAAGCTTCTTGCTAAAACAAACAAAAAACACAGTTACTAACCTGTGCTTAGTTCCGCGGCGTCAGAATGCCAGCTAAAGTCAAGTAGTATTGATACAATCGGGATTGAGAAGAAGACGAGTCTAGACTTGCCGTGTGGAAAGAGTTGTACAAAGTTTGTCAAGAAAAAAGAGGGGGTTTCAAAAACATGTCACGTGATTCATAATAATAGCATATACCAAGTTACCGGGGAGATACTTTGTAACTCATTTGTAAAAAAAAGGGTTGAAAGTTCCTTTATAAGATTCTACGTTAACAACAATGTTAATATTTAAAATATAACAATAAGTATAGTTATGCCCAAAAAATGTTCAGCATAGAATATCTAACGTTAATTGTGTACCCCCTATCTTGGAGTATAATAGCTTTACCCGGTCACGTGATTTTCAGCGCGCAACTTTTTGCACTTCACTTCAGTGTCTTCTGTCAGCTGACGAACTTGGTGAAGCAAAGTTTGTTCATTTACCTACACTCATCGCACTCAGCTTATCTCCATCCCAGCTCGACAGAATTTGACGGCAGACGAGCCGATTGCACAGCGCAACGCTGCGTACACAGCAAAGGTCAGTATAACTCTACTCTGCCCTGCGTTATTTGCCAATTTCGAAGTCTGCACATTAATCATTTAGTTGACTTGTGTTAGAAAAATGACGTGTTTGCCCGTGAGGGTGGTTGTTATTCTGTACTTCAGCACAGGAAAAAATTATGAAGGCAATAGGGTAGCGGGCCAGGGTGGGGTAGGCGCTGTTTTACTTTGATGTTGGTGCTTATATTAATCTATCTGCGAAAAGTACTTTTTTTTACCACATCAAATTATCGCCCCAGAGGCTTGTTCGCAGTGCTACATAATTATTGTGTCGCGTCGGAGCCTGTGATCTCGGCTAAATCTAAGGGGATGTCCACAAATCATTGTCCGTTAACCAATTCTCATATGCCCGCCATCACCGACTCAATTCGCAGCGTGGTGTTGAAAGTGACACCACGGCGCGGACAGTCACAAAACTTTTGGGGGGTCTCCTATAATTTGCATAGGCGCCAGGAGAGTCTTTTGTTTCAGTGTCCCTTCATTTAAGTAACAAAGAAAAAACAGTCAGCGGTCAGTTACAAAGGTAAATGTTCAAAGCTTTAAAATGTTATGAAAGTGGGATATACTTCTTGTGTGAAAGTGAATTACCAATTGTATACAATGACAATGATCTTTATTGCATATACATAATTAACATACCATATGGGCTAAATGCATAGAAAAAAAGTTACAGTCCATGCGAGACTATAGGGTCCCTCTTCATGAAACATGAGGAAAAAACAAATTTACATACTTTCAAAGTTTGTCCATTACATGGTAGTCTTTAGATGACATAACCTATGTGAACATCCATATATGTGTGTTTAGTTGTACTGTAAGTAGTTGTCATAACCTCTACTTGTATAGTAAGATATGACGAAAACACCATCAAAATGCGTCAGCATCAAAGGAGGGCGTTATTATTGAGGGTGTCAATATATTATATATTGGTCACTTTAGCTGAGTCTGCTAAGATGAACAAATCAGAACAATACAACCTTATTAACCGTGTTCTGTTCATAATGCCAGCTTTATAGTCATTTTTTTTCTTAGCTGGATTTTTATTTTTTTCGCCCTCTCGCATTAGTTTTGGGGGCTCCAGAGGATGTCATCCATAAAATTAAGTCGTTGTGGCCTTACGAAAGCCGCTGTGCTTTTGTCGTGTCAATAAAGATTTGTTTGTTTCTAGTTTTAGGGAATAATACAAGGCATGTACGAATGTCTGTGTCAGAGAACATTCTTAGACAAAATGTACTTCATTTTCTACATTGCATATAACACTAGTTCACCTTTATCCGTGGGGTGACCTTTATCCGTTGTGAAACCATTTGAAACCACCGTCCGACGACTTATATCCCTAAATAAATTTTTTGTACAAACAACAAATATAGGTTACCCTCGGATAAAGGTGAACCAGCGTTATATATATATATATTATTAGTAAAAGCTATTTTTTGGTATTTCTGTTACTAATCCTTAATGACATGAAGACATTCTTCACTTTAGTACACTTCAATCCACCTAGGTATCTGCCTAGCCTTGCCCTTGTGGCAATACAATAAAGATTATATACTTTTACCACAGATGGATGATTTGCCGGATTTGGCGCGAGTGGTGAGACGCGTGCGCCCAAGCAAGAGGACAGTATTCCTGCTAGACGTAGGTGTGACACAAGTCCCCAAGGGTGCATTAAGGGCGACAATGATGGTTGATGGACGTGTCCAAAGCATTCAAATCTACAGGACCTCTACATCAGACCAGGTGGCCGAAACAATCACCACGGCCTATGAGGGAGCCGGGATATACCTAAGGTGAAGTTCTAAGCTGTCAAAAATGTGTAAAAAAAGTGTAAAAAAACAGCTTTAGCCATTGTCTTAAAGATTTAGAAATGTTAGAGTTAGAAATTATATTAGAAATGTTAGCAGTGGTTTTAAGTTCATTATTCATAGTTTTTTGGTTTTGTTTTCAGTATATTATGTATTCTTCCTGCCAACTTGTCTAAGAGCTATATATATATCACATGTGTTTGAGGCACAGGTTTAATATGGTGAAGATGCATGGAAGCACTAAATAGAGCACAGACCCAATATTTGAACATTGAATGTATACTACAGGTATCAACTATCTCCTTTCTCCTTCAAATGGAAATCATCGTATTTCCAAATCATCAGCTGTGTCTGTTCACAACTTTACAGGAATGTGCCATGGGAGTATATGACTGTGATAAGGGGCAACAACCTGCTACCCTACACTGGCAGAGCAGTGGATGGGGACAGGTTGTTGAACCGAATGTACGCCAAAGGTAGCAAGGTGGTGTACATCAGGAAGAGACACCAGGATGATGAGCCACCGGAGCCAGAGAACCCTCATGAGCAGGTGATATCAAGTTATTTCTTTTACGTTAATTCTATCATGATTGGATACTCAAAATACCAGAAGGCTCAAAAACACTTCAAACACATTGGCTTCACACTAACTGCCCACACAAATGACCGTTTAGAGAGATATGCATTTTGAGTCATGTGCAGTTTTAATCTCTTACTAAAGGTCTGGGAATATTTTATCGCACATTATTAGAAACTCCCCTTAACTGCTCTTGGCTTCCGACAGACATCATTGTGGTCAACTAGAAATCAACTCTTAGTCACACATTTAAGAATCTGTAATTAGAAAATGCAGACTCAAGAAGACATTGTGTCTTTGCCAGTTTCCTGTAAGGGCAAATGACTTTAAAATCAAGAGATGATATGTGTATGCTACATTGACAAAATAGAATTTTTTTTCATGTGTTACAGGTGCAGGACAATGAGATTGTCATCATTGAAGATGAGGAAGAAGTTCGAGAAATTCCAGATGAGGAAGGGGATGTGCCAGCTGGTGAGTGTTGATGTGCTTTCTTCCATTACAAAATCCAAACATTTGAACTAAAAAAACACAAGGAAAACATCATTTTATGCGTTACATAGTACACCCCTACCCCTAGGGACACCATACTATGTGGATTTAGTCACAGGAAATACTCGCTCCTGATTGGCTGAGGAAAGATGGCAATGTTCTAATTTTAGAAATGTACTGTCATGTAAATTGAAAAAAAAAATCAGCAAGTGATATCAGGCTAGTTTAATATAAAGAGTTCAAATAAAAAAAGGGCATAGTTTGAACAACTATTCTGCCCATATTAGATCAGCATTAATCATTCGATAAAGCATTTATTAACAGAATATTGTTCTCATTGATTGTCCTATAGCACCAGAAGAGATGGAGGGAAGTGTGTTTGAAGGTAAAGAAACAAATGGAATTTGGAGTTATGTGACAGATGGTAGAAGATGTTCATTTCCTGTATTTCAATATAAGACACAATGTTGATCAATAAACAATGTACACATAGCAACGTGATATAGTACTCTGATACTGACAAAATCTCATGCAGTAGATTTTAAGGCACATAAATTTCGTTCATGTATTTACAATATTGCCAATAAGACTGCCAATAATCATATTAATCATTGAACTATAGAAAATGCTGGTCTTGTAATATATCATTCTTCACTGACAGTAGCTTTTCTTGAAATTATTTTATAAATTGACACATTTTAATGATAACCCACCATGCTGTGAGCCCTAACCTATTTAAAATTCTGTGAATGTCTCTTTATTATTAGATGCTGTGGACTTTGGATTGGTTGAGGCCACAAGCAGCCCCCTGGACATGCTCGAAGGTAAGTTTGTAACTCTGCCAGATTCACATTAAACCAGCATTCTAACACTGACATTTCAGAAGTACCATGGTTTGAAACATCTATGATATTGAAATGTCTCGTGCATTACACTCAGGTTTAACTGGTCCACATGTGGCAGCCCTGCAGACAGCTGAAGGAGGGATTAGACGGCCGTGGCCTGTCCCTCTGTCCCTTGTGGTGGTAAGACATTTATCTGTTGTATTGTGTAATAAAGCCACATACAATTGATCAGTACATGGCACAAGTGCTGACTGTATGGTAGAACAAGTTGTCAAAATTAATGTTTGCTCTTTTATAATTAACATTTTACATTAATGTCGTGTGTTCAGGCAAAGGCTATCTGCAGGCAGCAGCAGAGGCCACTTGTGATTCTGATCGGGATGACAAGTGCTGCTACTGGATCAAGGTATTAGTTCAATTTATCGTTTTTTTACCAACTTTCAGTACCCACTGTAAGAGTCATGTGCATTTATACCGAGGAATCCAAGTCATTAAAGGCAGTGTGATTGCATTCAGTTTTAGCAAAGGTTAAATCCCTTGAGCTTTATGACTAATATACTTTTTATTTGTATTATAGTAATATATAGAACAGAAATGATGTCACAATAATGTTAGGCTATAAATGTACATTGCTCTTGACAGATCCATGTAGGTCTACTTATCATGATTGCATTTATCACAGTCTTGACAGGTACACACAGGAGGAAAGGTTTCTGAACCTCTTCAGTGCAGCACCAGCAGGACCAGCACCACCAGCACTGCTAGTACACCTGCTGCCAGGATCAGAAGAGGGCAGAGAGTGTGAGTATCAATGTGTTGCCACAAGCCAGAATATCATCTGTTTATCCCTGGTGAACATAAAATGTGAAATGGAGGCATTTTTTTCGTTAAGCAGGTCTGACTGGATTGTGATAATATTTGGCAATTAGGGAAGGATTGAGACAGATGAAGACTGAGGGCATTTACTACCCCGAGAGCTCTCCAATTGTTAATGCAGCAGAACATCTGGTCTGTGTATCTTTAGTGCTTGACAAGGCACTGATTGCTTTAGATGTCAGAAAGAAACATTTAACTTTGTGCCATAATAGCTGATGTATTTTTGCTATATGAAACTTCAACTAGTACTTGTAGCTTCTGTCGGGTCGAATATGAACATAAAACAAAACAAAAAGGGCTTAAACTATTGAAAGAACATCATAAACTTCTTTGTCTTTCCTACATGTGCTTGTGGGAACCAAAATGTGTTCAAGCAAGCAGTTATAACCTCCTTGGTTTAAGGGCTAGACAGTAGGGATATGTTCTGTACAATACAAGATCCCCTGTCTACTTTATGGTAACCCAAGATATACTTTTTATGTTATTTTCTCCAGTCATGGACAGTTACGGGATAGCAAGGGCAGACACACCAGCACTAGTTGCCGAATGGTGCGCAGAAGGCTCCCCGGTCATTATCACAACCAGAGATGACGGTAGGTGGTCATTTTCCCCACAAAGATTTTTTTTTCATATTTCTCTTGAATTTTCAATATTCAGTACCAGTCCTGTATGAGTAAAGCTATTTAAATAAATAGATGTGCCCCTCTAGCATAAATGTGTCATATTTTGCCAAAGACATAACATGCTCTGTTGTTTTTTACTTACACAGGAGAGATGCAGGGCTATGTGGACCTGGCTGTTGCATTTAACGTGAGTATTTTGATCAGTGTGATATCTTATTATTCACAGTCTGTTAAAGAACAGTGGTGTGTATTGTGTATTTTCATGATGAAATGATAAATGACTGACTAACTGTTTGACTGAATGCATGTAGGAGCCAGCTGGAGTGGTGCAGCCAGCTGGAGGGGCAGAGCCGCCTGAGCGCCCAGGAGCAGTCCACGGGGGGCAGCATCTAGGAGGGGATGAGCCGCCTCTGCGCCAGCACCCACGAGAAGTCCACGGGGGGCAGCGGCTAGGAGGGGATGAGCCGCCTCTGCGCCAGCACCCACGAGAAGTCCACGGGGGGCAGCGGCTAGGAGGGGCGGAGCCGCCTCTGCGCCAGCACCCACGAGAAGTCCACGGGGGGCAGCGGCTAGGAGGGGCGGAGCCGCCTCTGCGCCAGCACCCACGAGCAGTCCACGGGGGGCAGCGGTTAGGAGCGGCGGAGCCGCCTCTGCGCCAGCACCCACGAGAAGTCCACGGGGGGCAGCGGCTAGGAGGGGCGGAGCCGCCTCTGCGCCAGCACCCACGAGAAGTCCACGGGGGGCAGCGGCTAGGAGGGGCGGAGCCGCCTCTGCGCCAGCACCCACGAGAAGTCCACGGGGGGCAGCGGCTAGGAGGGGCGGAGCCGCCTCTGCGCCAGCACCCACGAGAAGTCCACGGGGGGCAGCGGCTAGGAGGGGCGGAGCCGCCTCTGCGCCAGCACCCACGAGAAGTCCACGGGGGGCAGCGGCTAGGAGGGGCGGAGCCGCCTCTGCGCCAGCACCCACGAGAAGTCCACGGGGGGCAGCGACTAGGAGGGGATGAGCCGCCTGAGTGCCCACGAGCAGTCCCCGGCGTTCAGCGGCTAGGAGCAGTCCACAGGGGGCAGTGGCTAGGAGGGGAGGAGCCGCCTCTGCGCCCAGGAACAGTCCACGGGGGGCAGGGTCTCGGAGGGGCGGAGCCAGCACTGCATCCAGGACGGGTGGAGCCAGGGAACTTGGTACTGGCCCAGGCGATTCTGGCACAGGCACAGATAAGAATGGCCGTGTTCCACCCATACATGAGGGGAAGCAACAACTTCCCTGGAAGCTGGGGTGGAGCGCGGCCTAGGGGTCCACGTTAGATTAGTTTTCATTCTGACGGCATTCCTTCTCCTGTGAAGGAGACATAAGGTCAAGAAAGTGAGAAGATGACAAACTCATTACCTCAGTATGATACCGGGTTTTAAAACATATACTGAAGATAAATGCAAAGAAGATCAATAGTGGTCATGTTAAGGTTAATAAAGTATATAGTAGAGTCGAATCATACCTGAAGATACCGACATCTTTCACACTGCAGTCGTCTCTCAGGAAGACATCTGGAGCTACATAGTTCAAGTTTTGAACTTTTATTCAGCCTGTTGGCCAATGTTAATAAAGGTTAATAAAGATCACATCTTCTGCCACAACTGTCTCCAGCCTTTTGTTATCGCTTGACCATTTTTTTCTATAAATAGCTATGACAAGGTTATGTCTGAAGATGTCGAGTCAAATTTATTGCAAAACAATTGTATCAGGTACAAAGTATGGCAAGTAACATTAACAACTACAAACTATCTACAACAGTATACAACCAGATACAATGTATAATCCCCAAATGTCCACATGAATAGCTATGACAGTCAAGGTTATGTCTGAAGATTACATTTGATACATAGCTGTGGTGCCTGATATCGGCACGTTATTATGTATTTTAAATTAATGCATGTTGTATATTGGAACAAAAGTTAGGTCGATGGTCTTTATACTTGTACAATACTTTGTAACACACCAAGGTTAAAAAATGTGATATCACGGTTTCTTGAGACATCGTTCTAGTGTGTCACCACGATATTTCTACTTACGGTAATAGACTAGTAAGTTCAATTTAGTCACTTTTTGAAATCTCAAAACTAACAAATTTTAGACCGGGGGGGGGGGCGTTTCGTCTCCCTCTGCTTCCAAAAGAGAAGTCAAACCCAACCTGTTTAGAAATAGCCAACACTAGTATTAGAGTAGAATATTTATAATTGTTTATTGTCACTTGTATATCTACTATTTTCATACCATATCCTTGCAATTAGCCCTCGGGCACGAACTTGCAAATAAACTTCATCATAACAGTATACTTGAGTAAAATTCCGGTGTCTTTAGCCTGGCACAAGAGGAAATTGATCATGAAATGGATTTTAATAAGCTCAACATAAAATACTTTGGTGATCATGTTGTATTAGTCGGGCATTAATCTCGTGTCTGGTAACATGACAATATGCCTAACTAGTCTACCATTTGCTTGTTTCCGCGGCCAATACACATCCCTGTTTACAAGGTGTTAATTGATTTCATAACCAGGTGTGAATGGTGTCCCGCAGCTCCGATCGGGATTTAACTTGGCGTAAGACTCGGTCGTGGTTTAACGCCCGATCGTGGTTTAACGACCGATCGTGGTTTAATACCCGGTCGTGGTGTAAGACTCGGTCGTGGTGTAAGACTCGGTCGTGCGTTAACGCTCGGCAGCCGTGACAGGCCCGATCGTGTTACGATCGGGCGTGCGTTAACGCTCGCCGTGTTTTAAGGATCGTTCTTGTGAGTGCCGCGGTGGTACGGACACGAGCGTTAAAAACGCAGCGATCTCAATGCGGTAAAGCACCGATGTTGCCGGGACGAAAATTTTCCGCCGATAACTTGGCTGGCTATCGGACGCGGAAAAAAAATTCTTAGGCCGTAAACTTGACTTTAGCCCTTTTTTGTAGGTACCCATAGCTTTATTTTTCGACACGCATCTATGTTTAGCCGATATTTGTAGAAAGGTTATGGTGGCCAATCAGCACCAAGGAGAGTGGCGTACACGAAGGGTGACGCGCACCGACAAATCAGCACCAAGGAGAGCCATCATGTTGACCAATCAGGATCAACGTTGCTAAACGTTCAGCCTAAATAGTCGGATAATGGAAACCACATGATGTACCGATTTTCCGTCCCAATATATGTATAGAGATTTTTAATTCTTTGTTCTTTGTCAAAAAGTAAGGTACTAAGACATGCAGAGTTCAATCCACGAACCGGCTTATGTTATTCCTCCTTACCACGTAGACTATCATGCAGTTACATAACTACATTAATTTACGCCCGACGCCTTATCATAACTTAATGCATGTCTTTAAAGCGGTTAGACCTCATTACAAATATATGTAGATCACTAACACAGATTTACAAGAAACGTCGCGGGGAACAAATTTTGTTCACACTCCTTACACGATATTTCCAGGCCAAGGACGTTGATGCGACAGTCACAGCTCTGTTAGAGGAGTATCGGGACCCAAACGCGTCAGATGACCCCATAGCCGTACAGCTGATGGTCACGCAGATACTTGGTGACTTTGTCTTCCTCCTGCCGACAGTTATAGTTGCCAACAATCACGCGGGTAAGTCTACGTAGTCTGATGTTGTGTGTGGACTCCCTTGCCATCTTTTGCCAATGTCATTCATTGTGTTCACCGAAACTGTGTTTATTTGTTGATGTTAGCTAAATTTATGAAAATCCAATAGCAACTTATAACTGAATAGAATGAACACTTTTTTAACCCGAGCTCCATGAAAACGGAGGCATTTTAATCAGTCGTTGTCTTTGTTTGTCAATTTGTCTGTGTGTGTGTTTTCTGCACATGTGCACAGGGGAAACCTGTCAGAATGTAAGACGGAAATTTAAATGTTGTGATTGGATACTTAGAGAATTCGATTTTTTCTCATAGCTCTCATAGATAGTTTTGTTTTGTTATACATTTGTATTTGGGGCGAATACTGTATCCGAGGAGGTTTGTGTAGCTGGTGCATTCGGGCTCGTTCCATCTACCTTCCAGCACGGGGTGGCAGTGTCTATCAGTACGAGAACCAGCACAGACCAGGTACGTCCACTAAGCCCGGCTGGGTAGGATGTGACCACACGGACGATCTGGTCATCATGACGGGGATGCCGTATCTGGGCGAGGACGGCCCCACCTACCCCAGCAAGCCGCTGCTATTCTCTGAAGAGGACAGGGCGCTTAGTCTGGACATGATGGCGTACTGGGCCAACTTTGCAAGGACGGGGTAAGGTGTTACTTCCCATGTCTCGGACATTAAGCTGCAAATGCGTTTCCACTTACTTGCGTATGATACTTACTTACGTATGTATGATACCAGAAGCTTTATTGACACAACAGAAAGTACACCGACCTACTACAGTCTTAAAAAAACGAAATACAAACTAAACCTTAAGATTCTACTAACTTAACAATATGCTAACATATTTAATTTTTTTATATCTTGATACAATCAGCAGTGGATAATTGTACATTTCAATACCGTTTCTAATAACAGGTCTTTTATGTACTAGTACTTGCTTAGGATATTTGCTTATTTTTGCATCGTGAGAGTTGTGAAATCTAAATACATGTATATTCAAACCTGCATCTGGTATCGAGACTCTTGAAATTTGTTGTGCTTAAATGATTCATTACATAAGACATAATATCTAGAGCATTCCATGGCAAATTAAGGTGAAATTCATTTTCCGTTTGCTTTGGAAAACATGTATAACATGAACAGGCATTGATTATAGATCATTATACTATTTCCACAGGAACCCTTCAGACTTCACAGGCAGCCCTTCTGTGAGACCTAACTTGACCACGTGGCCATCTTACACCCCTGACAACCAAACTTATCTCAAGTTAGCCGTGGCATCGTCTGCTGAAGTGGGGCTTAAAGCCAACCATGTTCGAATCTGGTATGACAATGTTTTCAACCAGCCAACTTCTGATGCTACCAAAGATATCACTGGAAAGGAAGAATTGTGACGTATGCATCGCTTGTGCTGATCAACCCCCCTGTCGTTTTAAAATATCTTGCTAGGGGACGCTTGAATACTGCGGATCGATCTCACGGGAAAATCAACGTTAGCTTTTGACTTAATACATAAACGATTTCACACAACAAAACTTTTAAGATTCTCAAAATATAACCACTCGTTCATTTGATAGGCTTAGACTTGTAAAAAAATCATAACCTTGCCTTTTGTTGACTACACTTACCCCTACGGTCAACACATTTCTTTAACGGCAAACACGTTCTTGTCAGAACAAGTTCAAGTACAAGAAACGATACAGCGCACTAAACGTAGATATTTGATCCAGCAGTACATATTACTGGTCACTGTTTTTTAATCTCTAGAAAAAGTCATGCTGTAAATTGGTAATACGTTATAATATACTTTGCACGTTGCAAGGTAACGCTATTGTTAACTCAGTACTAGTGAAGTCGCTAAACGTCGCTTCATCACTGACTCTGTTGTTGACTGCGATTGTGTGAGTAAAAGGCGCTGCAACTAACCCAAGTACAAAACAAAAAGAAATGTTAATCTAACATGATTGTAACTTGAGGAAGTTGGTTGTTAAAAGGTGGTTGGTGTGGTAGAGGGTGTTTAAAGTCACAACGGTTTGAAAATCACGGAGGGGGAGGGGTGTCTTTATTTGATGTACGAATGACAATCTTGACAAAAGCAAACGTAGCAACAGGTCGTATGCATGTAAGTGTAATTAGAATCGTTCCACATATTGGGCTATGTTGCCGGTACCCTACGATGTTTAATGACGTCACAATGCTACTCAATGCTGACAGTCAATGACTGGCAAACAACCGAAAGAAGGGATTATTTTGTAGTTAAGGTTGTTGACTTAGAATCTTAAGATTCTGGGTTCGAATACTTAGGAAACCCCGATGGTGTGCCCTTGGGAAAGACACTTAATGCCTATTTCCTTACTCGCCTCAGGTGAAAATGAGTATCTAACTTCAGTTAAGGAAGTCCACTCGGACGGGGTTGGCTTATCGTGGCTTATACAAACCAACATCCGTTTTGTTTTAGCTTAGTGCTGATTAGTGCAAATCTAGCCGTGTAGCGACAAATAAGCCAGGCCTATTAAAGCCAGAATTGTGGTGAAGAATTGATCATTTTCTGGGCACACCATTGGCTCTCGCTTCTGTCTAGTGAAGGCTTAAATGTCAAAATAAAGGTTAATCCCCAGAAGTTTTCTGATACTAAAAGTGGTTTTATAACAAGGACACATTCAGGCGTCTAGTATTCCGGTCCTTAACACAGACAGATGCTCTGTGGTTTTCGCGTGGATTGGTTTACGTACTAGGACAACTATTCAAGGCCGAGGAAAATTAACGTTGTGTTTCCGATGACAATCCCGACATTAGGAATTTTCTAGATTACGAGGTGATCAATTAATGTGAAACTAAAATACATTTGTGTGTTGTGAACACAGCCAGTTTTCAACAGTATTGTAATCATACATGGTACAATCACTAGGATATCAAGATACTAAACAAAGAAGTACAAACTCTTGTATCAACTGTTTAAAGCTCTAATCTGTTAACAGATTATCAAATACAGGAAGTTTGTCATCAGTTAGCCTGGTTAAATCGCGCTTATAGTGGCCCGCTCAACGTCCGACTGCTGCCTAGCCGAGAGGGACCATTTGAGCGCCAAGACCAGGATAGCTGACAGAAAAATACGGTATGTATCAGAAAAAGGTCACGATTTTTCCCATCAACCTCTGCTTGGAGAGTAGTCAGTTGCAGCCCAGGGCAGCCGTCTTTGTGTTAGACCCAAAATTTCTAGCGATCCCCAAAAGAGGCTAGGGTCAGCAGGTCTTTCTCGTAACCTGAAACACAGCGTTTTCCCCAGGCCTTATCCTTGTGTTCACGCTGATGCCATCACAGAACTATGTCCTCAGTTGACGAAATTCTACCGTGGTATCTCCTCTGCCATCTACGGGCCTGGATGCAGACACAATTTTACACGGACCGAAACGCAAACAACATCTTCTAAAACACTGGCAAGGAACAGGTTGTTTACGTAAGTTTTCGAAAACAGGCATATATTGGAAAATGGCAAAACTGACTTAGAATTCAAAGGTTTTGGGTTCGAATTCTTATCCTAGAGTTTACTAGGGATTTCATACCCAGGACGACACTATCGACGAGTCTATCGAATCCTTAGCCGGGCCCAATGTTGCGCCCTCCGGAAAGTCATCTATTTCTTCACTCGACTCTGGTAAAAATGAGTGCCCTAGTTTCGGTTAGGGACGTCGTCTCGAATGGGACGTGAAGCAGGAGGTACAGTGTTTGAGGAGGAGAGCCACACCGTCCAAGTATGGTAAAGAACCCACCACACTTATCGAGAAGGGTAGGGGTCCATCCTGATGTGGTAGGATCAAACCGTACAGTCCAGTCTTACGTATGCAGCTTGTACTTACTATAAAGACGGTTCATCGGTTATACTGTTCGTTTTCCTATGTCATGTTTCACGTGTTTTTTCTACATGCAATGATGGCAGAAAGTGAATAAAAGCGATGAACTTGTTGCATGGTGTTGATAATTATAAGGGCCAGGTCAAATTCGCCGTACGATCGTTGTCCCAGATCGCAAAACCCCCAAAAAAAGTATTCTCGGTATAATCGTGCGTTTGTAGTACAGAATTCAGCTGTCTTATCACCAAGACTGGTTGCCCGCTGGATCTGTCATAGTCTGCTTGAAACGTTTATGACATTATGACATACGGCGCATTTGACCACGCCATGATAGATGTTGCGGGGACAGCCTGTGTGTAAACCCAGACGTTTGGCCCGAAACCTTACCCCTCCTTGCCGCGGACCTGAACAACATCCACTTCTATGGACATACGGGGGAATTCAGAGAATCCACCGGTCGGCAAGGCGAGTCCTGCCACCCCTCTCCGGATCATTTCCAAGACGGAAACAAGGAGGACTGCCCTCCCTCTCCGATGAATACCAATGGAAGCTGTTAGAATCTACGGAATTTTGTGCATGTTCTAGACAGGACGCCCGTTCTGACATTATTGACGCACCCATTGTGGTTGTGCAATCGTAGCCAGAACGACACGCCAAATTCTGAAAGATGTCAGAATGCTGTTGTCGTGGAAAAGGCAGGAAAAAGCCGACGCGTCAGCAAAATGAATTCCAAACCGTCAACAGAATTTGACAGTAACTTTGACGTGTTCTTTTTAATCGTTTTGCACCGTTACACGCGGCAACTATTGAATATCATTACAGTTGCGCCGATGGCATTGAGACCAGGCTTGCATTGTGAACTATTGTTGCCTCCTCCTGATATGTATGTACTTTGGGACAATGGATCTTTAGAGAATCATCAAGGAATGATCCTTTTATGGACAGGAAACAAGACCACTTTACTTTTATTTCTTGATTAACCCTTAAATTGTCTTTCCCCAAGTTTCATGATCCAGAAATGTCAAATTTCTGTTTCGATTTACAGAAAATAAAGAAAATAGACATCTTGTGCAGTCTTAAGCAGTTTCATACACACGTGCTTTTACTACTAGACAAAGGAAGTCAAGACAAAGCAGTCATACTCTGGCTTAGAATATAGGTACGCCGTTCACTTTCTTCCGTAAACGACTTGCTCTTGTGTAGTCTTGTTCTAACAGTACAAAAACCTTTGTTCTTAGTAAATGAACATGTTCTGGTAGGTGTTTTTATAGACAATAGTTCATGTAAAAAAATCTATAATGGTGATAGAGTTTGAAAAGGAACATTGGTGAAAAAATAACAATACAACAGTAAGGTTAAAAAAAGTCGTCCATACTGTTTATAAACATTTTATTCAACAAGGTGAGTTATGTTGCGTAACGTCTGGGGCAGCGGGAACTGAAACGGGCCACAGTTAGTGTTCACAAACACGCACGCTTTCCACCACGCCTGAACAACGGCAAGAGCAGGGACAGGAATGTTTGCTTTGTTCGGTAACTCGGTGACATTTAGGAAACTTTTTTATATTTTAAGTGGAGCGGTTTTTTTACTGGTTGCCAGACGACGTCTTGAAACGAGCTGCTAGAGGGCCCATACGTGCAGGGCCTCTTCCTGACGTCGAAAGCTATCTGCCATCGAAAATTTCAAGGCCCTGGCACGTCCAGGATAAAAAGTACAGAAACCGGACGTTTACTGCTGTACCAAGGAAATCCACCAGGGGGCACCAAATCGATCTAGACCCTCGTTTTGCCAACACCTACCCACATATGAAAAAATCATCACACTCCATCCAGAGGTTCTTGAGCTATTGCTGACCTCAAATATGCAATACCGACACGCAGGCAAAGAAAAAGAGATACCTTCAATTTTCATGCAGGTAACCATTGATCCCTAACTACAAGATTAGGAACTAGATAACGGCACAATGGAGACTATCATCATGATATAATGGAGGCTACATTTGTACATAAAACGCGAGCATTTCGTACTTTGACTACAGGGGTATCTGAGGACAATGAAGCTTGGAAGACAAAACGTGATAATGAGCTTGGTCTCCAGAACAAGTTAACTCCACCCGACACCGCACTGACGGACACCCCATGAGACAGAGTCTAAAGTTTAGTTTTGCCCCGTTCCACAGGCGTGATCTGTCCATGACAGAGAGGATTTACCCGCACAAAGACAAACCTGACTTGTCAATAACGATTTTCTTCCCACAATATGACTCTTTATTTGGAGTTTCCACCAAAACAGCCTTCCATTCTGACGTTATTAATCTCCAGCACACATAGTGACATGAGCTCGTTTCTCTTTTTGTAACGAAGAATTTGAAGCTTTTGAATGAACATAGTCACGTAAAGTTGTTGTTTTTTGCCTTGTGCTTCTGCCCTGATTTCCCTGACTCAAAAAATCTGTGTATTATAAAAAATAGCCTTACCGTAGCCATCACTATGTAATACCATGAGCACTATGGAAAGTAGATGACATAGAAAAGCTTGAAGGTAAGTTTTTGAGACAACAATAAAGAACAGGAAAGTAATTGACCCAGAGGAATCCGTAAAACTAACAGTCGGGCAACCGTAAGCTCTTTACCCAAACCTTCTGCCCTCGCTTGACTGCACCTGCCCCGTTACCAGGACCGTGTGTTTGCCGTGGCCAGGTAAACAGGTGTGTAATGGGGAGCGTCTATTGTCTACCTGTGACAGGTAGGGACACTAGCATGTCTCACCTGTCGAGAGGAGTTAAGCATCAGGCGTGCTCAGAGCTGCACGAGATAGAACACAATATGTGATGTCCTCAAGGAAACAGCGAGGCCTTCGAAATAAAGGCCAAATCTCACTCTCCGACAACATCCTAGTCTTTGTGTGGCTTGTACACCAGTGGTAAACAAGTTATTGATGATTCTCTGGTAGATCCGCATTTTTCCCAAATCTATGCGTACTTTATAATGAATCTATAAAGAATTTGGAAAGATACGAATACCAGAATCTGATTGGCATGATGCAAGAATCTATGCTAGCTGAAGGTGAAATCATTTTTCTTTATTCTAACACTTATTCAAGATACAAAACGTACACTTCTACGGACATTAATTTTGCTGTTGTCGTATTGTAGTCTTACGGAAGTCGTACTGTACAATACCATTTTCCTTTGTCATCTTTTCCCTTTATAAATACCTCTTACGAAATATTGATTAAGTGAACAATTTTTGATCGTGTTGAAAGGGAACAATAAAAACCGTATGAACTTAAAACAGGAACATCTTTTATGAAAGCGGTACTACAAATTGAATCTTTAAACAGAACCGTGCAGCAAGACTTTGCACAATGAACCTTTTGAATCTTAACGGTGCGCACAGAAGTAGTGCGTGCGGCGGCCCACACGCCCAGGGCCTCCACACCGCCTACGTTTACACAGCGAGCTGAAAATGATACGAGTTTTCCCCCAACGATAACCTCGGTTCATTGGACTGAAATGACAAAAGCCGTGTATGCTTTTCCGGGTGAGATACGGTACAGATGTTTAATGCACGGTTGCCTTTTCTCGTCCAGTCAATCATATCCTGTACACACGCCTTTATTGAATATGCACGGGGAAATGAGCATAAAAAGGAGAGGAGGACCGAGCGAAGAACAATGAGCATGAAAAATGGCCTCTTATCACACGGTAGTTTAAGAAGCAGGATTTCCCGTCAGATTCTACTGTTACACGTAGCTTTTCAGTCTGGCATCTTCTCTAAAGACAACAGGAGGCACGGTCATGGCCAGACTGCCATGTCCTGATGGATGACTCAAAGATTGACAAATAGCTATGGGCGCAGTCACATAGCTTGAGCGATCGTCGTATGATTTTGATGTCATAGGATTTTGACAGAACAAACCACCGACATGGATCCAATTTTGTGTGCCAAGACAGTTGAACTTTGCAGGAGACGTACATTTTTGTCCTCCAAATTCCTCGAAGTCAGCGATCGTATAACGAAGCTGGTGCGTTACGCCAAAGGGCGGTTATACCGGCTATATAGATACAGATACAGATACAGATACAGACATATGTGACAGCGCCCATTGATAAACAGCGTGGTCACATTTGTAGTAGGCCGTCGTACGATTTTCATGTCGTCGAACTTTTAAGCGAGCTGACAGAACCAACCACGATAGACAAGAATAAAAGACTTTTGTGCAACAAGACAGTTCGGTTTTATACGACATATGCGCGGCCGCCCCACGAATGCTCCTCAGCCTGCGATTGTGAAGGATCGCACTACAATCGCACGACGAATGCAATCGATTTCTATATACTAGTGCTGATAGATAGACTGTCGCACCAAGTTAGTCATTAGAAATGCGTATACAACAAAGGTAGGTAACTTTCCAGGCAATTCAATCAACTAGCCAATGAATTCATTATTCAACTAGAGTTCAACGAACCCATCTCTTCGCCAAATAATCATGCCTTTATTTAAGACTTTAAGGTATTATTCATGTATTACTAAATAGCAAATGACTGCATGAACTGTGTTCCTCACAAACACGCAAACATTACCAAAACCAGACTGTGACCTGACAGATGACCTGGTAGCATCCCTGGTCAATCAGAATTTCATGCTTGTCAATTTAGACTTTGTCCCCAGTGTAAGGGCGTCCTCCAGCAAACCATCTGTATAACAGCTGTGTCCATACATATAGGTCAAAATGAGATATATAGAGCACAGTTTATTTCTGTTAATAAATTTTGCTGCAGTACCTTAGGAAGCCGCTAAGGGGCCCACTATCATAATTTATCTTCGTTTTCCTGACCCCTACCCACCTACCAAATATCATCAGGATTTTTTCAAGGCTTCTCGAGTTATGCATTCCACAAACAAACGGACGCACACACCCGGCCCGCTACCGTCCTAACGGAAAATGCTACGTAAACTATTTTCGAACACAACCTTCCTTTCCGCAGCCGCTACTTAAATACTAAATATCATGAAAATCCATACACAGCTTCTTGAGTTATATGCTGTTGGCATGGATTTATGAACTTTCCTAATTAATTATGCAAATTAGCTACTGATTTGCAGAATTAGTATTACGAGGGCGCTTCAAAAAGTAATGTCACTAGCTTTATAACAGACTAATTTTTTCATCGAATGAGTTGAAATTTGGCACAAAGGTAAAGCAATATCTTCTTTTGAGATTGAGATATCTCACTTTGTTGTTCACATTTTTATAAGTGGCCGACTTGAGTTCAAGCTGACCACACCCTTGTTATCCCGTCGAAAGAAATTAGAGGTTCAATTTATGTGCAATTGATAATGTCCCTGACTCACTTGTAGCTATTGTATGAAGCTGAAATTACACATGTATTAAGTTCTATTTCTTCATAATGCACATGCCAATGTTCACCTTTGAAATCCAATCATGTTTTCTTTTTTCGTTTCTTGGGTGAAGTGAGGTATGTCCCTGGTCATCGTTGTCGTTAATCAGGGGTGGCTGATTAAAGTTTCTGTAGTGGGCTTTTCAATAAACAGAAAGAAACCAAACTTTGCACACTTCTTTGTCTTGAAACAATCGATAACTGTGCTAAGTTTCGTATCTTTTGGTTGATGGAAAATGGTTGATACAAAACCTTTGATAAATAAACCGCGTATTTGGCTATTAATCAAACTGCCTGTGATATAGTAACTCGCTCCTTTCTACCACCTGTAAAACATGAACCATTGGGAGTTCAGAAATGAAAATTGGCATGTGACCTATAGAGACATGTGTTATCATATGGGCAAAATTTCGGCTTCCTACAGTAGTTACAAGAGGGTCAGGTCTAGAGGAACTGATCTTCTGACAACTTCCAGGGGTATGGTTATCTAGAAATCAACTCAGTTGCTCATAAAAATTTGAACAACAAATTGAGATATTCTTATCTCAAGAGGATATATGCCATTACCTTTGTGCCAAATTTCATCTCATTCGACGAAAAAATGAGCCTGTTATAAAACTAGTGACATTACTTTTTGAAGCACCCTCGTACATTGTATAAGTCATCACTCATTCTATCTACATACCGAAAATCCTGATGATCTGTTTACACGTTCTCAAGTTATCCTCGTCCAAAGTTTGAACGGAAATCGGTGCCTGCAGTTCCCAAAAAGCCGCTAGGGGGTCCAAACTCACAGCACTTACTCTCTGTTCCAAGGGCTATCTACCACTCAAAAATCATGACCACAGCATGTCCAGAACACAAAGTGCCAAAATTAAAAGTTTTGCTGCAGTACCTTAGGCAGCCACTAGGGTGCCCATTATCGAACTTGACCTTCGTTTTCCTAACCCCAATCCACCTAACAAATATAATCAGGATCCATTCAAGGGTTCTCGAGTTATCTTGCATACAGACAAACGCACTTACATACAAATCCCGCTACAGCACCATAGGTAAGAGCCAGGTAAACCATTTTCGCACTTGACCTTCCTCTCCAAAACCGCTACACACCTACCAAGTTTCGTGAAAATCGCCCAGCTAGATTTTGACTTATGCTGCCAAAAACAAACCGCAAAAAACATACCAAGCTTGCTGCAGTACCGTAGGAAAACGCCAGGTAAACCGTTTTCAAACTTGGCATTCTTTTCGACAACTGCTACACACCTACCAAAAATCACAAAGTTCCATCCACAATTTCTCGAGTTATATGCTGTTGACCTACATACAGACCCAAGTCAGCAATCTCATGCTCTTCTTGGCGAAGAGAATCAATAAATCCGTTATATTACTGGGCACATTTGAAATATATTGATTTTGCCATACTTGACAATATAGGCAGAGATGTGTATTATTACTATGCAAAAATTTACTACTAATGCATTTGAAATATATTAGTTTTGTCATTGTCATTTCTATGCAAAAACTAACTACTAATGCGCACATCAAGTTGATGATCAACAATTGCAGTCTTAGGTAGGTCTAACGCTGCAGGTCGTTTTAAAGTAACAGTGTTCTCATATTCGACCACAAGTAGTAGAAAGCATATCCATGTTCCTAGTATGTGCATGCTTTCAGACACTTTGGCAGACGGCGTTACTTTGTTACTATCAAGTACTGATGGAGACATTTACGTGCTATGCTAATTAATACTGTTCTATGATATGATATTAACTTTTTGATATACCTATTCCAGAAGACCCCCCCCCCCGTGACATGAGCCTTACCGCGCCAGATGACACCTTCTTGTGGTGAAATTTACAGAAGGTTCGGCCGATGTTTATGTTTGTCTTTTGGCTCTTGCTTTCAGGACGTGTTGACTCTGTTGCCAAAATCGCCTTATCCAATTAACAGCGGATAATGTTCCCATCGTGGAGGCTACCAAAAGGGGTTTACGAATGAGTTTTTTTACGTTCTTTTTTTTTCATTCAGGCCACTATCTTTTTCTCGGACGGTCAAACAGTCTTACAGAAGCTGTGATATCGTTGGTATTGTCACAAAGCGAACTTTATTATTAGGTGTAGATATAGATGTGAAGGTTCCATATGTGTTTAGATGCCATATCCATAACCCGGTATCCTACAACAGACCCTCTGTGCCAATGGGGGAGGAGTTTACAGCATTGACGGTTTCATCCTGCAACAAAACCTTGTATTCGATACAGGTTTGAAATCAGGTTCATGAAATCGTCCTATAACTGGCTTACCATTGTCCTGTAGATAAAAAATGGAATTAAGGTTATGGCAAATCTCGTTTTAACGCTTTCAAGCAGTACAAGAGCAGAACAGTAACAGAATTGTCCCCGGTTCGTCTGTATTTATAATTTTTCTTTTGTTAATAGTCCTCAGTGTTCATTTTGAACAATAAGACACCAACTTATGTTCATAGATTTATAAGGACTTGATGTAATCTGTATCTCTGTTATATCTCATCTGACCTAACCTCCCTCGTGCCCTCAATGAAAAGCGGCCTGCAGGCTGATTTTAGCTTCTCATGAACAAATAAAGTTTCAAACAAACAAACAAACAAACTTTGTTATTCCACAGTTACAAAGTTCGTTTTAAGTGTAATAGCTTGTCTTGCAAATACGCGCTGACCCAGGAACATACTGCAGAAATCACATCTAAAATGTTTAAAGTCAAATTTGGATTGGTGGTTTGTTGGCAAGGTCCCGATCACTGTGCGATCGCAAACTTTAGACAATTTTAGATAGTCGCGTATGTGTCTGTCTTAGATCCATGGCTGTGATCGCGCCGTAAGGCCTACGTCACATTTCCAAACGAAAAGTATGATCAAGGACAATATATAACGTCCTTAGTATGATACACCAAACTATACATGACGTAAAGAGAATTATTACCTCCATGAAATGTCATGGAATGGAGGTTATATTTTCTGTTATGTGTCTCTGTCTGTGTAGATGATTACTCAAGAACGGCTGGATGGATTGGTTTCATACTTGTTGTGTTGGTGGGGTGTGATGAAAGCTTGAATCGATGAGATTTGGGGTGCCGTATTTGTCGTTATAATCGATGTAATAATATCAGAAATCACCCCTATATCTGCGATATATTGGAACAGGCATCGTGGTTTCCCTCTTTGTTAATCACCTTATCTCCAAGCAGATGGTGAGGTGATTTGTTTCGCCAGTGATAGCCATGAACATATGTTTTTTTGGGATCAGTTGACAACAACTGTTTGGGGGAAACGATAGCCTCGACTCAAGAATGGCTGGGTGGATTGGTTTCATACTTGATGTGTTGGTGGGGTGTGATGATAGCTGGAAGTGATTAAATTTTGGGCCCCGTATCCGTCGTTATAATCGATGTAATAATATCAGAAATCACCCCTATATTTGCGATATACAGTTGACATCGTATTGCATCTGTTTGGGGGAACCAGGACAATTTTGAAAGTGATAATAAGTTGTATTTATGTACTTGTGCATTTAGGGACATGCTGTATTATATTTCTTTCGTGCTGTTAGATGTTCTTTGGTCCACCTTGCGTCACGCTGAAGTTTTGTTAGTGTGTAATCGGTTTTATTACATATCTATTATGTGGATGTGTTTGGACTTACCTTATCTGAACAGTTGACGTCATATAGCAACTGGTTAGGGTATCTGTAACAGTTGACTCCTTAGAGCAACTGTTTGCCGATCCTGAACAATTTGAATATGATAATTAACTTTGTATTCATCCACTTGTGCCTTTGGGGACCTGGTGTGTTATACTTCGTTTGTGCTGTTAGATGTTTCGTGCTCCACGTGGTGTTACGCTGATGTTGTGTTGGTATGTACTTGGATTATGATATATCTGGCATAAACTTGTCCCCGTAACCTATATGTGGTTATTGGTTGATGGACATTTTGTGTCTTATTGCTTGTGTTGAAGATGTGTTTGTATCCTGATGTGTCGCGGTTATTTGTTATGAATTCTTAACATACTCACTACCTTGCAAGTTGCCAGTACTATCATAACTTGATAATATAAACATCATAAAGATTCCCCACACCTGTTGCATGTTACCATAGTGCCCATGTGATAACTATCCACACAACTAGTAGAAATAACACTAATATCATTACATACAAGTCATCATCAACAAACATAAAATCGACAAAAACACTCAATATTTCATGGAGGTATGAGGTCGCCGAACCCTAGTTTGTGTATATTTTTAAGTATACATTTCTATTTTTTCGTTTCCACGAACAGCCCGGCCGGGCCCCGGTTTGGAAATGTGACGTTTGTAACTTGTAGTGCGGACTGGCAGAGGACGTATCCATGGTGATTTGGTTCTGTCAACAGCTGTTCACGGAACATGTGCAAGTCGTACGGGATCCCTTGTTGTTTTACTCGCTGCGTACGTACGTACATGTAGTGTCATTTTTCCACCAACGCACCCCGTCAGCTTTGCGAGCACACAAAGGACCATTCAGGTGGATGGTATAAAAAGGGAATGGTAAGAGCAACATGTATGATAATGAATGAAGGGAAGAATAACACGCACGCCGTGTCCGTGCGCACGTAGTTTTTAGAGTTGGTTGAAAGAGCGTTTTCGTCAACGCTCGACTTGGGGCGAATGGTGGGGATTCTTCTCCGAACTGCCAGCTTATTGAAACGCGTTAAACCAAGCGTCCAGATACAGCCGTGAGCAAACAGAGATGTTGGCCAAGCTAGAAAAAAGACATCCACACTTAGAAGGTCACAAAAACATGGGGCAGTAGGGGTGTGACAATGGCGGTATTTTCATTTTCCCTCGATGTCAATGAACATTCCTGTCATTTCGCACCCTGCTTATCTCAGGAGTGTATGTTTTTCATCCAAACGGTGGAGAGAAAAAAACGATAGAAATCGCGAACAATCCGTAACAAGTAATCGGACAATGGTTCTGTATTAGTTAAGCAGCTAATGCTTAGCGAATCCCCGCCCCGTTCTGCTATGGTTAGAGCTCAGACGTCACCAGCTTTTCCCATTGAAAGGCTGACCTGGCTTAAAATCAGTCCCCTCCTTTCATCCCTCCATTAGGAACGCTAGCCTAGCACAAAAACTACCTTCTTTTTGGTGGGATTTTCGCTTCTTGGGGATTTAGCACGGAGCTAAACTATAAAAAGGCTTCCCGAGGTAAAACTTTAGGGGATAATCTTGGGGTGATACGGCCATAATCTGACAAGAAGTATTCCACCTGTCGCAAGCGTTCTTTGTTGCTCACCAGGAAGGAGCGGCTAGTACCGGAAAGTTTCCCTCCCACTTTTACCCTCCCTCTCTCTGACATACATCAGCTGCTTAGAACGGGAAAAGGTTTAGGTAACTCAGCGTTACTTAGTACTGTCCTACTCTCCAAGCAGGGGGTAGGCTTCGGCTGTTTTTGACGATTTTAGGCGTTTTATTGGGCGTTCTAGGCTGGGAGACATCAAGATTTCAGTACAAAATAGAAATCCCGATAAAAACGTCCCAAAACAGTCGGAGCCTAACCTCTGCTTGGAGAGTATTACCGTCCGAAATATATTCAAAACGCCATTCGTCTTAAACGCGCGGACTGCATGGCAAAAATATATCTGTTCTTCTGAAAAGAACAAAGCATTGTCTGTGACTTTTTCTTCGCTTGTTCACGCCGTGTGTGTATCTATAATGAGGTCTACGGTGAAGAACTTGTTGCTACGGCTGTTAGAGTTTATTCTGTTGTGTCGCCGGATTCAACTTTATTTCATTGCTTAGTATAAAGGAGAAGTAGAACTAAGGACCTATATACGTCGCTGTGTATTACATACATATATGAGAACTGTCCTTTATATGATACACCTCGACATGTGTACTCTCCAAGCAGAGGTTGATGCATCTTATATGACGTCTTTTTCTGTCAGTTTGTGGGTTTGTGCTGACAGAAAAAGACAGCATGTGAGAAAAAGCTTACGATTTTCCCCATCAACCTCTGCTTGGAGATGAGGCATGTGGTCATTATCAAAGTGGACGATGATTGGTATCGCTACAGAACCAAAATGTTTATGAATAGTTCATTAGCAAATGAAAGGTAGTTAAAATTCTAACAGTAATCTTTTAACATAACATGAAAGAGGACCCAAGAATGGTCATTAGATAGTTAACTGCGAAATATCATCGAATACAAACTTTAGATTCTGTTAACGTAGGTACACCTACCTATTTTGGTCCGAGAATAACGCAGATCATTACCTAATTTGCATAATCAATATGGCAATTGTATAATATCTTAGTGGTAGAAGATGGAGTATTCATACTAGTGAAACGGGTAGGTAAGGTAATTGTGAATATTATTAAACACATGAATTATGTAAATTTGGACACATTGACATAATTGATGAGGAAGCGCTGGTTTCCCTGAGAAGGCTATATTACAAATGTGATTTTGAAAGAATTTTGAAGAAATTATGAATCTATATCTATAATGAGGTGTATATTATTCAAACTAGATACTCTTGATTGGCGATGGTATGGGGTCCTTGAACTTTAGTATATGTTACTGTAGTTTTTGTGTAAAACGTGTGTCGAGAGAACACATTTCTCTGTCAGCTCCTCACATCAGGTACCTACACAACCGTCAGCGTTCATTGTGCGTCTTGTTTGGATTAATTTGTAGCTAATCCGTATCTTACACCACATCCAGGCACCCTCCTGTCAACATTTATTACTTGAGATGAGTGCCCAGGTGTTGGGCTCGTGCTTGTGGCTGCAGAAGTCCCGTGTATAAAGTTTACCCCAAACCAACACTGATATACCGGAGAACGTGGGTTCACAAAACACTCGTACCCTGACATATTCCTGACGAGTTGATTAATGCAGATTTAATCCTCTCCGCAAGCCCATCTATGCATCGCCTTGTCAACTGCCCAACAAACTTCACAGAGGAGTCAGTTATTTCAACCAGCCACTTAATTAAGACGGTAGCCTTGCTTAATTGCCTCTGTTCCCCTTTGTTAAGCGTTGACAGGTCGGGTCCCTTTATACCTTACACGCTTTATGTTCTCAATGGCTCTCTGACGCGCTGGCGATTCTATTGACTTTTTTCCCCAATTTACTTTTGCTAAAAGGTGGGGCCTCCATTTTCAACATTTACTTGGAGAGGGGAATGAAAATAATCCTATAGAATCAACAAAGCCGGGATTGAATGGGAACATTTCCACTGTGTGGATAAGACGGATTGAATAGGGTCCACTTTATGCGGAGCTGTTTAGATAGTACGCTTAAGTGTCTGTTGCAACATTCAAAACGATCTGTGCAAAACCAGCAATCTTCTTTTCACCCCTCGGTCTGTCCTAACAACTATTTTCCACATTTGACGTTTGAGGAAGTGTAGAATCACGCACCAAGTTCACGTAGAAACCAGACTCTGTGTGTGTACGTAATTAACTCCGTTAAGCGTCCATTTAAAAAGACAGTTTGTCACAACAATCACCAGGTAACGGCCAGGCTGACTTGGCGTCGCTAATTCTGACACGGTCAAGCCAGCGCACGTAGGTATGCGACAAGTACCGCATGATCCCTTCCTTCCCACACTCCGAGTATAAAAAACTCTTTTGCAAGGATGTTTGTGTTTTGGTCTGGTGTTTTGAAGGTCTCAAATGGCCGTTTGTGTTAATTAGAATTAAGATTGAAAGTGTCAAACGTGTTAGCTTAGAAGGCACACAAAGAGATGAGTGATGTATTGTGGAGTTGTGCGCTTTCTCTGCGGATAGTCGTTCATCATTAGGTATAATGGAAGCTTCTTTGGTTTTCTGTAAAGCTGGATAATGCGCCTTCCCTGGTGTAGAGAGTGTTAGCGTCAGCTGTACTACAAACAACGGTAGATACAACAAACAACAAACCAGCGATTTTACTTTCAGACACGGGGTCTGGTCACACTCGTTGTGGTTAAGGTATTCTTGGAAAAGTTTCGGCGCGGCTGTTTTGTTACCGAAAATACTAGCTTATGAGATTCTTGTAGGCGGTTGTTTGTGTCACAGTCTAATAGAAAATCCTACGGCATCAAAATCACACGACAAGCTAAGACAAATGTGACTTTTCGGACAAAATGTGGCTCTGAAGATGGGACTCTTTTCATCAAAATCTTAATCTATCTCTTTTGCGTCAATTTCTTGAAAGACAGAATTTTTCATCTGACCAAAATATGATAGTTGACTACTATTTCCATTGAAACACTGCATAACGTCTAAGAGGTCATAATACACTTCTGTACTAGACTTCATTCAGTTTCTCTTTAAGGTTAGTAAAAAAGATGTAGTCTACGAGAGAAGTTTTAAAAGAAAGCACATGTAAGAAAGGCCTGCCTGGGTGCCTTTCACGTCTTATGAGAAATAATGCTGATGGCATTTGGTGTTCGGTGTAAAACGGGGACCACGATGAGCAGTTACCGCGCGAGTAGAGTTGATGACACATTGCCGATAACTGCCAAACCTTGCATAGCCAAACCGTGTATCCGATCCATCGTCGATGGTAGACATTGAGTTTATGGTGGGAAATCTTTGGCTACTGCTCCGTACTTCTTCAAGCAAGAACATGGATCTCCAGCACATGAAAACGAAAACAACATGGTGACACATTCTACACTTCAAATCCTTCAAGTATCATATTACACTACTTCCTCCTGTTTCATCTTGACACTGACTGCAATATTCACATAACTGCGAACACACACCGAGACATACAATCGCACCCACTGACTACAATCCCTCCGTTTTCACGGAGATAACAATGCAGCCACGTCATACTTACACTTGTCGGACCCAACCCACTACTTCCTCTTTACACGGACAATTTCACGGCTATTCCTCCTCGCCCTCCTATCTACAGGTACAAGAAAGGCACTTTGTACCGGCTGTTGTCTAAACACGAAGTCCTCCGCCCTAGCAACTCCACGTGCACGCCGCCCGCCAAGCCGCGCCCATCTCAGCGCTTCATTCCGTGAAACCGCACGGAGAAAAGAAACACAGACGTGACCGCCTTTAACGTGCTCGAGTCTGATAGTTCCTGTGATTTTTCAAGAGAACGGCTGGTGACGTGATGTAAATGGAATGTTTAACTTTCCCTGAAGATGAAGAAGGCATGGAAGACGCCCAGAAACGTTCCAATAACAAGAAAGACTGCACTTGTACTGTACATTGAAGGTGAAAGCCACTTTCGTGAATTGGTCACGATATGATGATAAATGCACAAAGATGTTCACCTTTCTTGTTGCTCGTTGAAAAGAATTCAATACACTCCATCCCATAGATAAATGTCATTACATTGTAGGAGAAGATTACCCTTACTGTGTAAAATACGTACATCTAAGAATATTTACACCTTAGAATCAGTGGTGTAAACGATATGCTAAACTCAACATGCTGATATTTTCATGTACCTGTTTGTTACTAAGTTTGAATCCTCTTAGCTTGTTTGTATGTACATCTATGTATAAATGTAGTTTCGAAGGCCTTATGAAAGTCGCTGTACCTTTGTTGTGTCAATAAAAATTAGTAATGTTACATTAAAGTTAATACGCAGAATATTCTCAACTTTTATTTAACCTTGATACATCTTCGAATTCATCCTTCTACGATCGCAAACTTACTGCATTCACAGTCGTGCATGTTGTATGGACTTTGAACAGCGGTCTTGTTACCGAAAAGTCTGAGATTCTTGTCGGCGGTTGTTTCTGCCGCAGCCTATTAAAATGTCTACCACATTTTAAAAAATCGTACGACGATCGTACGACTAATGTGACCGTGCTGAATGTGTATTGTCTCACCGAGACGATAAAATGCTGAAACGGTAGACATTATTTTCTTGTGTAAATATTTTTTTCTGAAAGTAAACGCCTCATGTCAAAGTTGTTGTCGTTTAAGTTGACATGCTATCTATTAAGAGCAGACCAACTTAAAACAGTGTCAAACCAACCGAGTCATATTAACAAGCGTGAAAACCAGTCTTTACTGATGGATAAAGTGATAACTACTGTAAAATTCAGTGAGTGTGTATTGTATTGTGTTTGGTCCAAAGGGTTTAGATGGTTATCATATCAAAACATCTCTAAGTGTTTGTCTTGTCACAAGTCGACTGGACTAGTTATGTTAGTTTCTTTAGCGACCATTCTAGTGTATTAAGTTTGGCTTGATGTGTTTCAAATTCGTTATTATGTTAACGTTTCTCCAAAACACTGTGTAACAAAGCTAAATCTTACTGTGGATTGCTTTGGCCGACTTGGTATGTGTATTTAGCTTGTGTGAAAGAGAACATTTGATCAAGCAAACTCTGGCAAAACAACGCAATACAAAAGTTGACGGTCAGAATTTCTGTATGCGTTGTTGATGCTATCTTGGTAACTGTTGCTTTTGCCGCTGTATTGGTGGTAGCGTTATAACACGGAACATTGGTACCTTGAGACTGTGTACTTTCTCTCTGCCAGACTTCCAAAGCTAACAATATTTCACAAGGTGTTGACCGCTGGCTTCCCGTGTGGCCATTCAGAGTCTGGCTCCATGGCTCCGGACGTCAGACGAGGAACTGACCATTGCAAAGCCCAGGTGTTGACCAATCTTGAAAACAAGTCGTGTTTGTCTTGGCCGGTGAACATTCAAAACTTTACAGGGGAATATTGAGAAACAAAATAAGCCAATTGTTTCCCTCCGTGTTAAGACAACTTTAGGGTTTCAATTATTTTGTTCTTTTATCATAAGTTGCCATTGGCATAGAGAAAATCCGAGACAGGAATGGCAACTTCATCTTCGGTATAGTTCAAATTATTGACTTCATATAAGTCATACTCTGGCAGTTTGGGGTACTGGAGCTATTGTAAATATTTGATTGCTCACCGACAGCGTGATGTGTGTGTATAAAACTCACGGTGGTTGCAAAGCAATCGTTGGTTGATGCGAAAGCTGGACATTGATAGATCGTCATAATCATTTATCAGTCCAGCATGTCGTGCTTAAAGTTGCAGTGTGTATCTTGAACAACATGTTATTATGGATATACTCATAGATTTTAAAGTCCATGGTCATGGTTAACAATAGGTGTGTTGGAAATTGCTACCCCGAAAGCTAATTGCAAAGAAAAATGAAAAGACAAACAACACATTTGGGTTCTTTTTCGGAGACAGTGGAAATAGGAGGCTTCCACTTTTTCTGTCTCATGTGGGTTTTGTTGGGTGTTGGATGTTAAAAGAATTAAGGAGAGAATAGCTTTCTGTCTGTAAACGTAGAAAAAATAGGATGAAATGTAGTGGCATCTGTTGAGAGGTCTTTTCTTTCATGATCTCACGTAGTACATGTACAAGGGACAGTTATAAATGTATTTTGTCTTCCATCATAGTGTTTTACGTTGAACAAAACTTGGAGTAGTCCACGCCACCTTGTTCACTCAGTGTGCATCCAGCCATGGCTATGGTGTGGTGTACATAGTGAGTAATCACGCCAGTTTAGATGTGACAGCATACAGAAGCATTTCCTATACACAACAAGGGAAGTACGGAGACCATAGAGACTCACAGCACGCGTCATGTAGCGTGGCACCACCTAACTCCACCTTTTTGTACAGCCGTGCAGGTGTGTTGAGTGAACAAAAAGACACGTGTTCCTGTTGTAGCCAGGTTTTGTTCATAATTACTAGTATATTCTTACCTTTATTGTGTTTGTTGTTTTTCACAATGTTTACGGCTTTTAGCAACGTATTATTATTATTACTACAAACCCACGAGTGCATCGCTTGTGAAACATAACAACCATACAGTTAACAAAAGTTCTCCTTCTAAACGTGCTCGCCGTATGTTGACTTCATTTATCTGAAGAGTTCTCTAAATTTAGACGTTTGTTGTTTCATAAATATTGATAGGACGGTATCTCTCCTCTTAAGGTGTTTGCACCTTAAGGTTCTAAACAATTTGAAACAAAACTTTTTGAAGTGCTAAAAGCTTACGTAAGTATTATGTACACTCGTCTCTCGTACGATTTTGATGTCGTAGGATCTTCAAGCAGGCCGTATCAGAACCAACCCCGGCCGATAAGGATCAAAAACAGCATTTATGATATCAAGACTGCTGAAATTCGTACGACACAGACACGACTATCTCAGGATTTCCTCCCGTTTGCGATCGTACGGCAATTGTACGACGAAAGTGACCAGGCCCGTAGGCAACAGAGCACTGTTTTCGGTTCATTGCCGACCTCTTATCGTTCACATCGCCATCCCGTGGCTTCTCCTAAATTGTGTCCACTACGTTTTTACATAACCAATGGCTTAGAACAGACCAATAATCGTCTCGCTAACACTGCACACACACGTAATGCCATTTCAACGCCTGTCAGACCCAGAGCAACGTTTGCCCTGCAAACTTCAAATCCCAACAGTTGGAGCGATAAGTTTGATCGGTGTGAGATAACATCTAACCTATTTTATTAAAGAAAACGGAGGGCACGCCCCCACGACAAACCTTCGCTGACAGCCTTGACAGGAGTGTTGTGTACTCGGGTTCTGTAGCAAAGTCGACTCCATCAAAACAACCCTAATGGTGGTTTTAAAGAAGTGACATACTCCAATGTACGCTGGGGGACTACTGTTGTATCTGGCATTGTGCTGACAAAGCCAAAGTCACCGGCAACACTGTCTTTACAACTCGTAATTGCGAGGTAATGGCCATGTACACAATAGAATGGCGTTTACATTGAGGTCTGGGGCATTGAAGGATTGCCATGTACACATACACTGTAAAAGTTGTCCGACGGGTTTACGACATAAAGCTTCCGCTAAGACGTGCAATGGTCATTTCTCAAGTGTTTCAGACTTTATTCTGAGAGGTTTAGTGCTAAACAAGTCTGCCTTTGTTAACTTGGGACGAAGAGCAGAAATCTTTTGCAACGGATGAAAATTTGTACTTTTCGAAGCTGTAACTTCATTGTCTCTCGACAGTGCAGTTGGCTGTTTATGCGATCACCACCGTTAAGTGGATTATACATTATTTACAAAACATATACTTTGAACCATTTACTAAACAAAAGTTATATTTCATCACAATGGCCAAGGTTTAAGGAGAGTTGAATATGTGTCTACATCGAAAATATTTACAGCCAAGTAATTTCGTGGAGACTGTAGGCAGTAACACAGGTCTCAACCGCATGTAACTCATTTGCTGGCTAAAAATCACCGAAACTGGCCAAACTGAGTTGATATTTTGAGGTTAGCTGGTCAGGAAAGAACAAATGTGTCACCATATGAGTACAACGGAGACTTGGTGATTCATAGGAAGAAGGAAAGGGGGTTGAAGAGCACCTACGGGTTCTCACCGCCCAAAGAGCCCCGCCAATATTCACATACATCACAGCCATGCATTCTTCCTGCAGACGACATCTGCCTGGATACCCTCCCCGCCTGGCAAACACTCACGGGGTTGGGCCGGACACTTCCCTCTCATAATCAACAAAACACATCAAGAACACGACAAGAGGTGATGAACTTGTGTATGGATGGTTTATTTTGGGTCTGAGCTGCCCACGTGTGTGTGTGGCTAGGTCGCCTGGCGGACTAGGCCTAACTCAGTGGGTCGTAACGGTGCGGTCACACTCGTCGTTGGTCGTTGTGCGAGTTTGATGCTGTAGAATTTTCAGGCAGGCTGTGACAAAACCAACCGCCCTTAAGAATCAAAGACAGCCTTTTTTGTAACAAGACGGCTGAATTTTGCAGGAGTCGTGCATGGATATCCAGATAAATTTCCCCATGTTAGCGATTGTACGACCATCGTGCGACTGAAGTGACCGGACCGTTACGAGAAACATGGCAAGAGAAACAACAAAACATAAAGTTTTCAACGGATCAACAATGAGATTCAACAAAAGAGTGGTGCAAAGATATGTGTGAAACAAAAATAAAACACAAAGTTATCGTGTTTTTTGTTTGGCACAACACAAGTCAATAGACTACAATCAAATGATACAATCATATTGCAAAGATAATATAATACAATCAACATTGTTCAAGACCCTGCATGTTCTTGTCAGAGCGATAGCATTTACAAAGAGTTTGTGGAATAAGCAATGGAAACAGGTATGAACTTTTCGTTCTGTTACACGCAAGCAAACAAGGGAATACATATCATGAGTTTATAATATTGATGTAAGGCACGCCACAAATATAGATATAGAGTAACACAACGTTAAATCTGCTATAGATAAGAGAACAGATTGCATAGATATAGGGCTGGTGTTGGGGTCGATGTTGAATTGTGCACGTAGAATCATGAACGTTTGATAGACGTGACGTTTGAGTTCATTTCTGTCCAATGAATGTGTCCGCACTTAGTCTTTTCATGCTCACAAAATTGTCGAGTTTAAAAAAAAAGTACCCGAAGGACAAAAATTTGCTATTGCTAGGACTTCAAAAGGCAAATTTGACGGTGAAGCTATAATATAACTTTTTTTTCAAAGTATGCTTCGAATCAAAATGTCGCGAACCACTTTCTAACTCCGAAGTCGACAGTCTTCTCAGGAATTTACGTGCGTGCGTCGATATAGATTCTGACGAAATATTTTCTGTAGTTCAGTTAAGAATCAGCGAACCCTACTTCCTCTGACTGTGCTGTTTTACTGCTGACTCACACAGACGCACTTACAGGCAAATAACACACACACGCCTGAGTCCGAAACAAAGATTCCAGGCGCACCCTATATTTGCCTTCTCTCAATATTTCAACAGTAAGGAAAAATGGAAGTAACATGGTTTATCTAACTCAGTTATTCGATACCGGTTTGATTTCAGGCGGGACAAAAACTCGGGATATTCGATCTAGGTTGTAGCTACGCTCAGGATGTTTACAAGTCAAATGGTGCAAGCGACAGTACGGAAAAGTAAGCTACTGTCATTCTTTAACACTCTCTATAATTCTGGTAAAAAGGAGAGAACAGAAACACTAACGTTTTGTAAAAAAAACAGATTCTTTTTCAAATAGGAGTCTGGTGCTAATGTACAGATTGTATAATGATGTGTTAAAGAAAACACAAGCGTCACCCGTGGTACAGGTGCAGTTTCGGGCTACAATACACTAAGAGCTCGCCCGATTCGCTTGCTGTCACCCCATTCACTAAAGACTTGTTCACGCACACGGCAAGACATGTCCGCCGTGATAGAATTACCTCAAACGAAAAACAAGTTTTTCTGCAGCGATTATACTAGGACATGCAATCACAGAATACTCCATACAAGTGGGTCCTACTGTTACAAAAGGTCGATATTTCGTTTCCAGTACTTCAAAATTGAGCACTTTTTGTCAGTGGAAAAGGACAAAACCGTTGAGTTGTCCTTGCCGTCTAAAATTTCTGCGTAAACGCCATTCGGCGAAACGCGCTCTAGAGAGGGCTGTACCCGTGTCTGTTTTACAAGCAGAATAACACAGAAGAATGCTGTATTCCTATACAGCATCTTAATTACATGGCATCAATGACATTTTGGTTCTAGACGTTAAAGTTTAGAACAGAAGAGATCGGCTGGGAACAACGACTGAAACAATTGCTTCAACATCGCGATCGAAAAAGTACTAGAGTATGTTGTTAATTCATATCCTGATGGTCGACAAAGACAGATTTTACTAAAGAGCACTTCTACACATCAACATATCATCTTAAGTTTCAATCTACTTGAGAGTTGAGCACTCTCAGATTAAAAACCAGGTCTAGAAAACCGGACATTCCTAACACTGAGTTGTGTTGTGGTCGTAACGATAATAATAATGACAAAATACAACAATTTCTACCGCACATTCAATACAAACTAAAAAAAGCTGCCTGAGCTTGTTGTGTATACCTTTAAAATGATTTACGTCAAATCATAGGTAAGTACACGGCAATTAATGTAAATAGTTCTGGTCTACACGATTTCTTAATCCAAAAATAATCAAAACCAAATCCAGCTTGGTCTAACAACATTACAGGCTTTGTGATTTAGGAGGGGGACAGCACGTTCGATAAATAGAACCGCGGTCGCCGGTCTTGGTCGACACTATACCTATCAAAATTATTTACACCTCACATTCTTGTTACCAAATTAGACTTCATTTCAAGAGGAACAATTGTCAGAGACATACATTGAGTTCTTTTGTCAGAAATTAAAACTTCTGACAAGCGTCGAAATACGATAAGTCGCGTCGTGCTGAGTCCATAGAGTTTTTAGGACGCGTTCAAAGTGGCAACGTTGAAAGTGTACCTGTGTTGCGGCGAGGGTGTGTGAAGGTTCGCCGTGGTCATCGGGAGCGTTACCGGGACGTGGTGGGCGAGAAAGCCGGCGTGTTGGAGCCCAGCCCCGCGGAGCGCTTCCATCTGGTACCGGTACAGCGGTAGGACGGTCGCGCCGGCGGGGTAGATCGCGTTGGGCGCCGCGAGCCCCATGTGAGGAGCCGCGGAGCAGGGTATCGGCTTGACGGGCTCGCAAACGCCATTTCTCTTCGGGATCAGACTCTGCCACGCCGGGTGTAGGTGCTGGCCAGCTGTGATGGTTTTCGGGGAGTCCGTGTACTTAAAGTCCGGTTTGCTGAGGATGGCGTCGATGGAAAAGCTGCTGTTGAGTTTCGGCGAGCGCTTCTCGGCCTCCGCCTTCTCTTCCGCCAGGCGGGCGGCGGCAGCCTTACGGCTCGACTTGCGGTTGATCCTCTTTCTGCGGCGGCGGAAGACCCCGTCAGCAAAGGTGTACTCGGAGTTGGGGTTGATGGTCCAGTAGTTGTCCTTGCCCCATGGACGGGACGGGTCGCGAAGCACCTGTACCAATACACAATACAAGATAAGGGATAAGTACAGACGCAAAATCACTGGTCTGAACAATCAAGGAGATGGCAACGTCATTCCATATAGTCGGATAGCAAATCGCTCATCGACACAGGTAGACATTTTGATGATAAAAACACTTAAAGATTGGTCAAATGAAGATTGAAAATTGGTCAAATAACTTTTGATCCGCTGAATTGACTTTGTCCTTGCTTTAGGTCTATTGAAAAATGTTTTCAGCATAAGCCTTAGCCATGAAAATGCCCTCCAAGAAACGGCCGTGATGAAATATTGCACATATGAACTAATGATTTCTACATCAGAGGACCGACACTTTCAATCTACAAAACTGAGAAGATTACCAAAGAGATCTAGATTCCTTGAGTCGTCTTTTCCGTGCTTTGACTACAGGTTATTTCACTTATCAACCTTAACTCCTGAATTTACTGAAGATGTTGTTAAAAATTATATTTCCAACATTTATCATAAACCGGTGATAATGATGATGAAGCTACCTTTGTGAAGCACTCATTGAGACTGAGGTTGTGCCGGACGGAGTTTCTCCAGCCGGTGTAGGGGCCACGGAAGAACTCGAACTTCTTCATCAGGTAGTCGTTGATTTCCGCCAGAGTCAGCCGGTTGTTGGGCGAGTCTCGGATGGCCATGGCGATCAGGGCGATGTAGGAGAACGGCGGTTTGGGCCGGCGGTGGTAGGTGGGCTTCACACACTTCCCGTCGATGTTGTTGGCCTCGGCGGAGTTGTTCTCGGTGGCCGAGTCGGCCGGACTCGGGACGACGTCGTTGTCGGACTCTCTGGCCGACTCGTCCTCGCGAGGAGAGCTGCACGGCTCCGAGGGAGAGAAGACTGCCTCTTCGGTGTCGTTGTCGTCCATCGTCTCGACATCGACGAGGAGCTGGTCGGTGTCTTCCCGGGGTTGTGGCTCCACTGTTGGGATTGTCAGTTGTTGCGGTTCGTGGTGGTTCTCCATTTCTGTTTAAGAGAAGTCTGCAGGATTGGAAGACTGGCGTCGGATTAACAAGTTCTCAGTGTCTGAGCGGTGTAAAGGCGATTTTCTCCGCGAGTGAGCAGAGTGGTCGGCGGATCTCCCTGACAGAGTTGCCGGGGAGGCAGTGGCAGTGGCAGCGGGAGGGTCCTTAGGTCGGTCCGGTAAGACGGACTCCGTTTAAGACTGACGTCTGAGCAGCAGGGACAGGGTTGTTGCGTCAGGTAGGGCCGGCGTGTGCGGTATGCTCGCGTCGCTAACACCTGCGCCAGTTTATCACAGTCCCCATGCAATACAGCACACGGCCATGACGTCACGCCCAATCCATACCCAGGTTTGCTCTGGTGTCAAATATAGCCCGCCCACCCGGCTTAATGTGTTATCTGACACCCAGGCCATTCTTATGATAATACAGGGGGAGGGGATACACAACCACTTGTCCCTCCTACCCCACTACAGTACAAATTCACACTTATTCCCTAACCAAAGCCGCCTATATACATTCCAAACTCCCCCAAGTCCCCACCAGGGTAACACTTGTGTCAGATCGATTATTTAGTACAAAGTAGGTGGTTGAAATTCCCGATTGTTCCCGAGTAGCATAAACAACAGCGCAGATACATGTACACACCGACAAAGCTAGGCAATTGAGATACCAAAACATCGGGCTAGGTGGTAACAACGGTAAATACAAAAACAGAAACAGTTCCAAACATCAGACTAACGGGGGAATCGACTTTAAACCTACACAAACTAACCACACGACTACGTATACACTACACTTGAAAATTGAACAAATCATTTTTAGTTTTTTGCCGACAATTTCCATGTTGACCTTGTCTTACTTAAACCGAACACAGACCAACAAACCCTTGCGTTAGGATTACAAATAAAACTGCAATATAGGGAGATTTTGTGGATCAAAACCTGCCAAAGAAGTCACGTACCATAATAGAGAACTATTGGTCAATAATATTAGTCAGGATTCCAAAGCGCTGCCCAACTCTCCCTGGCGGTGTTATCGTGCATTGGTGTGTGCTTTTCGTGTCGTTTGTTTTTAATTGACGCATCAAACACTTGAGTAAACGGTAATTTAGCGCTGATAGACACCTTTGATCCCGACTGCGGTGACACAGAATACAGGGGAGGGATCGCCAACATTATTAATAACACCAAACCGCTTGTCAAATCCCAGATAACAACCTGCACGATCATTCCACATCGCCGATAAAACTCACCAGATAAAACAAAATAGACATGGGGAATAATGAAGAACTGATTATATTGTTAACGAACAAATCTCACTAATGTTTCACAAATACGAATCATACGTAAATTACTGACATTTAGATATTTGTTTAATGTTCTTGTGTACACTGTTTTGCCGACAGATATATGTAGTTATCAGATGGCAATTGTAAACGCGTTACCAAGTCCAGCCTTTGTGTTTAAGGTGTTTGACAAGTAGATATAAATCATATAGGCACGGATCGATTAAAACATACATCTATCAGCAAAAACCAGTAGGGCATTGTGAGCTCATGGTGTGCTTTCTTTGGTACGGAAAACTTGGACTGGGCAATTTCACAGTAAAATGCTTACAGAAGTTGTTTGTTGTAAGTCGGAACGATATTTGTTGTGAATGTGTGACGTGTTGTCTGTTTACAGATTTTAGATAATTGCGGCGCAAGTTGTAAGTGCCTACCCCCTCCCCTCTTTAGTGCATCTACATTGCTAGGTTCACCAACAAAGTAAAAGGCATGTTCTAACCGGGTACTGCAATTACTACTACTACTAGGCAATGTTCAAGTTCTTCATATGTACTAGAAATTCCAAGACTCCCAAATATTCGCAAAACTTTGATTGGACTTGATCGTATCACCTATTGAGAATTATTGAGAATTGTCTTGATAAGGTTACATATCATTGTAATATTGGGTCGCTCTTTTTTACACAGTTTAATTCATCTTTGGTGAAATGCTTTTACTTTGACACGCTATAGTGGTCTACTTAAAATGTTGTTTGTGTACCAATACTTAACATGTTATGTTGTATACAATACCCGTTGACGGACAGGGACGAATCGTGAAGGATCAAGAGGGCTGCATGTGTTTCATCACCATACTTATCTGGTTTGTCCCTATGTTGTGTCGTCACTGTGTTTGTATCGAAGCCTTGCCTTTCTTACGTAAGCTAACAAAAATGGAGCCCAGATCAAGGAAACAAATAGAGTACTATGTCTCCATCCTGTCTTAGGTCTAGTCCTTTTCCAACAGGTGGTTAAAGGCAAGACGACAAAACGTCTTACCACAAGAAGGATAATCTGCTTAACTTCCGGATTCCCCATCCCTGGATCTCCTGTTTAAATCGGCTCCTTATTGTGGGGGAAGAATGGACAATAAACCGTTGAGCTGGAGTCAGTGGTCCATAGTTAACCTGGGGACCAGTGGGCGGTTCGTTAGTAGAACCGTTCCGTGTCTGTTTTCCGTATATAGTAACAGAGGCTATGGCTATGGTAAGAACTCCATCTAGGGCTGGGTTCACCAGGAGTGTGTATATACAATATCGTATGAGTTGAGTATTGATATTGTTTGGTCTAGGTAAATATTAAGGGCAAGAAGCTGTATTTTATTTTGACTTTTACTGTGCAGCCTGGTTATCGAACAGAAAAACGACTTTGTCAGCCGCGAAATTTGCCTTAGCCAAAAATGTAAATACTGAACTCATACGGACTTGAATATACCCACCCCAATATCTTGGGCTAAATCAAATGGAGAAGAGATGCTAGTGTTGTTGTATGTTATTGATTAGACCAAGGAGGTTGACCTCCTTGATTAGACCCTCTGCAAAGAAAAATCCTGGTCACATGCCGTACGATCGCAAAGTGAGAAGCATTCTGGGGATATTTGTGAATATATAGTACAAATTTCAGCTCTCGAAGTTACAAAGAAGGCTTTCTTAGATCATTGTAGGTGGTTGGTTCTGTCACAACCTGATTGAAACTTTTACAACATCAGAATCGCACGACGGTCTACCACAAATGCGACCGTACTAGAAGAGACTGCCCTCCCTGCAGCCTTCTATGGTGATGATATGACTGCCAGAAGACGCAAAAACAAACAAACAACAACAACAAAACACTCCAGCTTGGACAGGTGTTAGCGACATCTATGGAGGAGAAGAATTCGGTTCTGCTACATCAGTAATCCTGGGGTCTTTATCGTGTTGTTTACAGGGGGTTGATTACTGCTTAATTGATAAAACGATAAATAAACAGGAAGATTAGCTTTATCTTCTCTGGCCTTAGAAATACAGTCGGAGCTGAAACATGGACTGCTACTGATTTCTGGGTTTCCTCTGTATTCATAGTAGAGTTTCGTGAAATGAGATGGATATTTTGAATTTGGTAGAACAGGATATACCCACCTGTATGCTTTAAGAACCGACTATATTATACGTGTTATATGTAATTATTTTTTATTCATGAGAAGCTCAAATTGGCCTGCAGGCCGCTTTTCATTAAGGTCATCAAGGAGGTAAGGGTCAGATAGTCAAGCACAACAGAGGTATAGACTACATTAAGTTGTAAATCTATATATATATCACTACATGTACATGGTACAAAACATAAGTAGAGCAAAAAGTCAACATAAGATGTCACGAACGAAAGGACATTTTAAACATGCAAAAAGTATATCAGAAAGCCATAGAACATGAATTGGTAATTTGAAACTTGGATTATGGATACGACACATTTCAAACAGGAACAGGGAAGATCTTCCCATATTTGTCTGCTATCCACAAACTCATCTGAAATACAATTGTTTGTCCCAGAAGCCGTGAAAATTTATAAGCTATCGTACAAACAACACAGTGATCCAAATAAACTATCCGTAAACGGCTATGGTCAAACGTGCGTACTCTCCCGTGTACGTAGCTCAGCCCCCTTTTCTAGTCGAAAGACGCTGAGCAACCGTACAGCGACCAAAATGTGGATATGTGTGACCCATGATTTCATAATTTGAACACCATGCAAACTGTAATTATAAAGGTATGAATGAAAAGACAAAAATTCGTTCTTTGACTATGGAATTTTCCTTGAGCGATCTGTCCAACCCCCGGTTGCTAGGCAGTCGCCGTGCGGCCCCAGCCCCCAGTAGAAAGGGTGTGTTGGCACCACAGTAGTTTGTTATCTTACATCGTGGGGTCAACAGTCCAGGTGAGAATATCAATGGTTCCGATATGTGTAAATGTCATCCGTGGATGGTCTTCACAGTCCGTTACACACTGTAATCCAGCGATAGCCAACGATAACCTTGCACCATAGCACCACTGATAATGGTCCATTATGGGGGTACAGTGCATTTCCAATGGACAAACGTTATTCCAATAAACCCATCCTGACAAGGCCTACGTCACATTTCCTACCAGGGACCCGGTCGGGCTGTTTTCGGAAACGAAAACTTTAAGTTTATGCCAATAAATAATACAGGGCATGCTGTTTGATTATTTTTGGTCCGTTTTGTGTTTTTGTTGTCTTTTATATCGCATTTTCCCCCAAAACTGTCCGGCCGGGCCCCTTTGTGGAAATGTGACTTTAGCCTAACCCATCACCATTTGCAATTCAACCAATGATGGCATTGCAATTAGTGCTTCGACCAATGAGAGAGTAACAACATACTTTGACTCCAAAGGCACTCAAAATTCAAATTCAAAATTCAAAGAATCCTACTGCAAGGTCCCTATTCTGTTTTTTATCACTGTCATCAGAACGATACAGTACACACCACAAGTATCTCGATAAAATATAATGCAAAGACTTGTCTGCAGGATAAGTTTTATATCGTTTTTCAAATATAATAACAACACATCTTATGTCCGTTATTACCAACATGAAAAATCGAGGTAATGTTATAGTTTTTGGTGTGTCTATCTGTTTATGTCTACGGATATTTCTGGTCAGAATAACTTAAAGTACGTCTTGATGGATTGTAATGATATTTGGTGTGTGGATAAGTGTCGGAAAGACGAAGGTCGAGGTCATTTGTATAATTCACGACAAAATGTTAACATGAAAGTCTGCCAAACGAAAGGATGTATTCTACAATGTATTTTTGCTTAAGAAGATTGATAATGCTAATTTCAGCTTTATCAAAATAATGAATGAGACAAAAAAATCTACAATGGATCAAAATATTTCATTGAGGTATAAGGTCTTTGAACTCTTGTTTGGAATACTGCAAATACTGATGAGAAGAAGTGATATTTGTACATTCCTTCCCGCACTGCGTAAACTGTTGGCTCCGTCTATCGGCGAGCGCTTTGAAATGGGTATTTAATGAGCTAATAGCGCTGATATCTAGTAACTAGGCTATCTCCTGCCCACATCACATATACAGCACAACTGCACGTCATCTTAGACCTTTTTATCGGCGATTTTCTCGTCTTATCGCTTCAAGCGCGGCTCGACTTGGAAACAACAAGACGACGCGGAATGTCTTAGGCGGGGAGGGGGTCGGTCTTTTTTACTTTTGAAGTATTGGTTTTCTGATAAGACGTAAGTGAAGCAGGCTATAGAATATTCTTTTACTCTGTGTCGTTTTAAACCGTGCCCTTGACACATTTCTTTTCTAGAATCGGATACATACTTGAAACAACAAACATCGGAATGTTAGGTGTTGGGTAGGGTTTTCCTTTTTCTCTTAAAGCGTTTGGTTTTGTGATAAGAAGTAAATGGAGTAGATCATAGTTTATTCTTTACGACGCACCAATGCTTATTTTGGTCAAAACATCGACCTTGACCCAGTTTTTCACAAATTGGATACTTCTTCTGAACAAAAACGTTACAGAAGCTGATGGGGTAGGGTGGTGTTGGATGGACTTTCTTTATGTCTAACCTTCCATTGTGTTGGATATTCTGATGATAAGACGTTTTGAAATATAGATAAGGCGTTTCTTAAGCACGCTTTAAGGTTATGGAATATTCCCTTACTGTGGTTTGCTTCTGCTTTGTTCAAAACAGGGTCCTTGGTCCATTTTTTCTCTCGAAAATTGGATACGTCATTGAGGAGATAAAGTCTGTGTACTGGGCTAGTTTTGACATCGTTCCCACGCTGTACATAACACTCAGTATCGTACCGCGGAATGTAGGGTCTGGTTGGGTAGGACAAACTGCGTGTTCTTTCATGACCTTCAAAATGTTTGGTGTTTTTTCGCAGCAACGAAACAACTTAGTCTTATATCTTATCTGTTGCCTCCTGTTTATCAGCGCCAATTGCAAAGTTTTCCTAATTATGTGTAACGTTTGTATATATATTTGTCTGTTCATATTTGTTCAAGCATTACATGATGCTTGTTTACTACAATGATGCTGGAATGTGGATTTAGAAAGAATTTCATTCATGATTTTTAGAAAATCTTACTTTCATATTTAGACATTCGCTACTGTCTGTTAGGACCAAAATGATTGAATTGTTGAGCGCATTTCAATTACTAATATTTTATCGTACAATGTCCAGCCATCCTGTTGTGGAAAATGCTGATTTAGATCTTGTCGGAGGTTGGTTCTGTCACAATCTGCTTGGAAATCCGTCGACGTCAAAGTCATACGACGGTTAAGACGATTGTGACTACGCAATAGTAACCACACATCTATCAGCAACGTATCTGACGTTTGTAAATTAACAGTTGTCAACGTGTTTGTAGTTATTTTCCATATCTCCAAACTGTGGCCTTGGAATGGCCCCTATGATAAACTGTGCACACAATACCTGCCGTGTGTAGGCTATACGTGTCAGCTCCGGTACACACGGTTCAACAGCCTGGGCAGATGCGTGGCACCCGTTTGGCACGATCAGACGACAAAACGTCGTCCCGCCATTAGGATTCTTTCACTAATTGCGAGGAAATAAAACCTAAGGGGGACGTGGGGGCAAACACGCGCCCCGCCATTAGCATCACACCGGAGACGTTCCCATGGTGACAGACCGAAAAATCGTCCAGAAACTAAACATACGTCAAACGCACGACTTCTTCGCTACTATAATATACTAAAGGTTCCTGACAAAACAGGCGCCAGGCGCGATGGGAAAATAACTACGGGTTAATGAGTTAACGGGTCAGTTAGATCGTACGCACGGGTCGCTAGGTTTTATACAGCGTCCGTATTTGAACATGTCGTTCTTTTTTCAACTGACTTGCAGGAATGGGGAGGTTAGATACAAGCTTGTTAGCTCTCCTTTTGTGACCAAGGAGTCAAGTTAGTTTGTGTAACTGAGGGAGGGGCGGTGGACGCTGCATTCGGGTGTAGCCTGTAGGTGCTGTATGTGCTAGTCTAGGCGTAACTTTACACCGCCATTAACTCTTCTCATCATCAAACATGTCACAGATCAACAACCAAAAGATGAAACAACAGCCGGCTATGGGGCCCATGGTTAATCCTGAAGGATGTCTGCTATAATTTGCCATTGTCATCTTTGTTTCCTGATGCATGACCTTAATGAGTCCTTAATGTGTGCAATGTTGTAGCTGAATAAAAACAGAGGGTGACAGAAGGTTGGAATGTTGTGTTTATACATTTCTCAATGTGTTTACAAATGGTTTAATATGTGCCACGGTTGGCTGCGAGTCCAGACAATCTGTACAGAGCACAGTTCTATACACAAGATCAGGGTCAAACATGTAATCGCGATGTAGCTGTACGCGCCTGCCCTCAACTGTGTCAATTCAGCGTTATTTCGTCTTTAAACAAGTGGCAAAATCGTGGGTAACGTCTCTTCTTTTATAGCTGTGCGCAACCGTGCGTCTCTTGTCCGACGATAAGTGATCCATCTGTGGTCAGGTGTGCTTATCTGAAGAATTCGTATCACTGTGGCGCGAGTCATTGCCTGTTCGTCTTTCTTCAAAGCATGCAAATCAGCGGCTACAAGTTGATCATTGTTAATCGTGCTCCTCTGATTACCGCTGTTATAAGATATTCACTAAGAAGTGAACTGTAAGAAGGCATTGCGTTGAGTTCAGTTGCATCCAAAAGTAATCATGCGGTTACGATCAGACCTTGACATTAAATAGCCATTGATGTCATTTACTTGTTAACGTTATATAAATCATTGTATCTCTCCGTTAGCTTTTAGATTAGTTTGTCACAAGTCAGCTCCCCTGAGAGCATGTGCTAAGCAGAAGAATAAAATCCAGTCAAAAGCCGGATTTCCCCAAACCCCGTTCCACCCCAGAGGCTCCCCGGGTGAGGCGTGCTGTACACAACCGCTGGCTTCCCTCAGAAATCGATAAAGTTTACAGTAAGTCCCGCCATACTGCTGGTCTAATTCAGCCTCAAAAACCTTCTCCACAACACCTGCCATCTACACGACAGGTGGTCGGATTGAAACCACATCCAATTATCCTCAACTACCAGAGACAAAAATGCCAAATATTCTCTCATTGTGAGGGTATTGAGACAAAGAGAAAGACGGGTTTTCTTTGGAATGATTGTCAAGTTGTTCTCTATTCTCCGGCGAGATCTCGAATTCAAAGCTCGCCACGCTTCCTAATTACCCGCGCGGACCTCCCTAATTGAAGACAACCAAAGCAGGCGGACTGCGCCAATATTTGACCCCGCACAAGTGGTGCTCGGCAGGCGGCGAGTTTGTACAGCAGGGCCCGCCAGGAAGACAGCGGACCCAGGGTAAATTTGCGGCCGCCTCTCGGCAACAATATAGCTGTCAGATGGAAGAACAGATAGGGGAACACTGCACATCCACGGACAGTTAGGCTAGGAAAACGATGCCTCTATTTGCTAGAATTTCTATATCTCCTTTCATTTGAAAATTTTGAACCCAAATCTTCAATTTTCGATGATCTAATAAAGATCAACATCAATTAGCTTGTTCATACCTCATGACTGTTTCAATACATTTTGTTACGGCAAAGTTAAATCACATCCGCATACGTAGGACACACACAACTCTTAACGTGCTAGAAGGTCTCGAATGCTCTCCATACACTGCTGCATTTTGGACGCCAAGTTAGAAGTGTCAAGAACGCAAGCAAACATGATTAAACTCGCCATCTCTGATCGTGCTATGATAAAGACAAATTACATGCTCTTCTCTACAGATTTTCACTTTTTTATGAAAACTACAGAGGATTTATTTCAAGTGTATGGTGCAAAAAACCCGACATGGACAGCATCGAAACGTAACGCGCGCATGACCAACTCTGTATAATATATCCAGCCGTGACAATGATCTCATTTTCAAACGACTATTTCTGTCAGATGAGTCACTACGGAACTTGGCGGTTTAAAACAGGAACTTGATTTGTCCTGTCTCTCTCCCTGGCTACCTGTAGGACTTGTTAGATAAACACCCCAGACGCATTTCAATGCTGAGTGGCCCCGAGCTGTTCAGTAAACATCATTAGCGGCATACATGGACACAGCGCATTCACTGGTACCTTTTATCAAATGACACAGGTGTAATAGTTACACCTTACAGACAGGTATAGGCGGGACACATCAGCTTACTTTTTTTCTCTTTTCATTCTAACTTTTGTCGTCTCATTTATTTGATTTTCTTGCCCTCACCCTCGCCCTTCCGTTCTTTTCATCAACCTGACAATTAGATAACTAACCAAGTAATTAGTCAACTAACCAAACAACTAATCTATCGACCAGCAGGGCGACCAAAGCAACCAACCAACCAACCAACCAACTTTCGCCGGCCGCGCCGTTGCTTACTATAGAAAGGGAAATGTTCGCGATGGTTTTATCTTCCTGGTTTTCGCGGTGACATCTTCGCCGCGAACTGAAAACCACGACGAAAACGTCTGTTCTGTCTTCTGCCTGCCTAATCCCTTGTTTTATCCGCGAATCTAAAAAATCTTAGACTCAATTTTCTTTCTACCACGAAATTCTAAATCTCAGCGAACACCTTCCTTATGCAGTAATACATATCTTTCTTACAAAATACCGTTTAATAACAAAATACCGTTAACTATCGACTTGAAATACCAATAGGAATCATAACCAGAGAACGATGTCACACATCTACTTTCAAAGTTGCAACTGGCAAGAGTATCGATTACAAAATAAGAGTTTAGCTAAGATAATTTGGTTCTGAAGCTCACCGGGACTGATATTGACTAAGAGTTGTAGTGGGCCCAAACAGCTTACACATCGCAGATTAGTGCATTGTTTAGTCTAGGCTGATACTAGAATAAGCCTAAAAACTATGACTCATTGTGACAAACATACTCGTATTAGTTTCTGGACGCTGTATGTTACTCCATCCGTTGCAGAAACGTAAATATAATCACAATAACGAAAAAGTTCATATTATTGGGGAAAAAATGAAACAAGTATTGATTTCGATAGATACGGCAATGATGCATAGAAGATGCAGACATTAAAGTGGTAGCGATTAAGGTCCAAGACCATGTTGTTATGATAATGATGATGACAAAAACATTACTGTGTGTTCTGTCACTGGTAAAGAACGGATCCTTGAAAAAGAAAGCGTCTCCCCAAAATGCCCGACTCTTGGTCCATTTGTTATATAAACCGCCTCGAGCACTTTCCACTCCAGTCGGAAATGCGGTTTTTCAGAAAGCAGGGAGGAGATTTGTTGTCAGACGGTATTTCAGTCGTGTATATTGTTTACACACGACAAGTCAAACTAAAAGACGTATCTTTGGACCTCAGATCTAAGACTCTAATCTTCCCTTGACTTGTCTTACAGTATTCAGTGTCAAAACCGAGTTTGTTACTTCTACCACCGTCTTAAAATTCCCTGTCTTTGCTGAAGACGTGATCTCTTCCTCAGCTAAGCGGCAATGGAAAACCGTCGGCATTTCCCGCCTGTTAGTTTTTGCGCGTAAACTGATCTCACAATGGGAATACCTCCGCGCCAAAAGTGCAACACTTGAAGATCAGATCCGAAATAACAAACTTTAGGTAAGTTGATTAGATTGAAAGGTGCTTGGTTTATTCAGTCTGCCAGCCGAAACCACTTGTCCGGCTTTGCTGGACGAAAGGCTTTCAAGACGAGAGAACGCCCATTCGTCAATGACTACGCGAAAAGTAAGGAGAAAATCAGCACTTTTTGTATAATTCATTCCCCCTAGCACTTTCATTTGCTACGTTGAACTATTATACCAACAGTGACTGTGTGAGCAAAGCCGGCAGGCCAGAATGGATGACAAGTAGCAATGGATTGTTTATCAGTTTCCTTGAGGAGAAGAATTTGCAACCACTCGGGTGTAAAAAAAAAATGGTCTGAAGGGGTAGAAACTGGGCACTTCAAAGTATCCGGGTCTGTTAGGCCCGGGGGGAAACAATCGCCACTTGTCGTCCCTTATGGCCACAGGACACCCCACCGTCGCCATGTTCTGAATGGACACGATTGAAGGTTAAAGGTCAAGAGGGAGTAAGGACTTTGTTTGGAAATTTGGGAAGGGATTGTGTGGCGTTTGCAGAGGCCCAAACTGTTTCAACTTCTGGCCGTTGTGAGAGGATAATAAGAGCGCGGGGCAACGGTTATTTGGGCTCTGTATTAATACCTCTTCATACACGTGGCAAGGCTAGCTTTTGTTCTTCTCGGCGACAAGAGGAGAATGATCAATGATGGAAAAACACAACTGCTAGCGTGGCGCTACTCAATGTCGTCCGTTTTGAACGAAATGCCATTTTTTTTTAAAGTGTGCGAAAACAGTCAAATGCTAATATACTCATATACTAAGAACAATGCGAACAATGTAACTCTGTCTCCACTCGTATAACGCCATACGAGCATGTATTTCTACTGAGGTCTACGCTGTAAATTGTGCTAGGGCGACATATTTTCGTTTACTTGTCAGTGTTTGATTATATACAAAGTGGACGGCATTGGGTAGTGCACGAGATACAGTAGCATTACGTTAGCGTGTAGAGGTGGAGGGAACTTCACATTGACTTCTGATATTGCATTGCTCTGCAGTTCACCGCATTTTTGCATGGATGCGCTTCTACAATCCTTTTTGTTGTGGGCATTGTTGCTGACATTTTTGATCATTCAACAAAGACTTGGCAAGTCCCATCCAGTATCAACGACAGAAGTGATAAGATCCATTCAGCACACAGTGATGGTTGGTGTTCAGTACCAAGGACAGGGAGGGTGATACTTAGGATTTGGTACCAAGGGCTGGGTCGAAGATGGTTGGTGTTCAATAAGGGACTGGAACAGGGATGTTAGGACTCAGTACCAAGGACTGGAACGGTGATGGTTGGGATTCAGTACCAAGGACAGGGACGGTGATGGCTAGGATTTAGTGAAAAGTAAAGTAATATATTCATACTAGTAACCATGTTGGTCTTCTATGAAGAACAAAGGGGTTCGATATCCCTTTCTGCATCCAACCTTGTTCATAGGGCACCAAAATAGAGATATATTGGATTTGTGTGAAAGAGGCGACCAAATGTCGACTGAAAACTCTTTAAAACTACCCCTCTCGCAACGCAAACAAGATACTAGTAGCCTACATTTCCGTGACCACCCTGTACGTCCGCCATATTGGCTCGTGCAAAATAAGGTACTAGTAGGTCCAACAAATTGCAAGACGCTCCAAGGGGGAAATCCGGACCTGAAAAGCAGAGCTGAAGCTGAGGAGCTCTTGGACGTTGGTAGGGGGTGAGTAGTAGTACGGTGGTGGTAGTACGTTTAGCACCAGGCATAGGTACTATGGATTCTATTGAGTAACGTTACCAAAACGATCTTCTCACGGCACAAAACTTTTGTCGTCGTTAGTCATAGCTATTAATCTAATACAGAAACCACGCAAACAGAGACATGCATTCAAACCAACACCAACTTTATTCACATGTCCTGGGGCATTGTATAAACCAGAACCAGCACGGTCAGACAAACATTTACGTCATATTTAGATTTACAGCGTTTCAGTGCATAGATTATACGTTTCGTCCACAAATTAACAACAATATCCCGTCGATGATTTCATCCATGAATGAACAGTTCAACGTCATTTACAAAGCAACAGTCTTGCCTTTAGCATTTGTTATAACAAATAGTGGAACAATTGTGAAATGGCAACCAAGTATTCATCAATATATTGTCGGGTACTGAATACAATAGTGTACAAAATATTTTTGTGTACAACGGTATTGGAGCGTCACCTAGCAAGATAATGCAGAACGACAGGAGAGTTGATCGATGGCGTTTGTATATACACAAACAATTGCAACATTGTACTAACATACCAGCGTACATTCTAATTTAGTTCATAAACTTACTTGCTGGTGGGTTTAAAGAATTGAGTGATGACTTTCTGCTTCTTGGCTTTCCTGCAGAAGTCGTGCACCTTCCCCTCGATGGCCAGGAGATTGCTGTACTCGGGAAAGTCGTTGATCCTCATCCACTGACGGATGACGTCAAAAGATTCCTGTAGTTGTGCGAGAGTCGGCGTTGCATTGTTGGACGGAATGATGTCGTCATTAGCTGCAGCTGCTGGTCCCACCCTGGCGGAAGTAACACTTCGTGCTTCGTAGAGTTCTGTTTCGACCGTCGGATCTACGGAATTGTGCAGGCGACAGACTTCGGTGTCTTTGCGCTCTTCAGCCCCCAGTGCTCCCTCAATTTCCACGTGTCCTCGCGAAGCATCTACTGCAGGGCGGGGTGAATCGTCGTTGTTGTCAGCCGGTTCTATCTTGACAGAAGCTGCATCTATGTCTCCCCTCGTTTCCTGACGGATGTCTTCATCTGTGTCGTTGCAGAAGAATTGTAGAGAAGAATCGCTCCCCTCTCTTTGTGATGAAAGCAGGTTGTGTCTCCTCTTCCACCTGGATAGCCAACCGTCAGTTGGTTTGAAGTCCAGATAGCCCAGACCCTCCGCTAACGCTTTGGCCTTCACTATCAGAATAGGGCCGTTCACGGGGGAAGACCTCGCCATGGCGTTGACGTACCACCGGTACAGAGCGTCCTCAACCTCTGCGTTCTTCCCCTCGCGTTTCCTCTTGCCGTTGGGGTCGCGGTTACAGCCCCACCGCTGCAGAATGGCCGCCCTGTTCTTGTACGTCCTGCTAACCTGTGGCTGAGAGCAGCCGAACTTCTCCGCAACTTCAGTTTGGGACATCTTCACAGACGTGATGCACTCGTGATGGACGCAGGGCTAATGAGACAGTGGGTAGGTAGAGACCCCGCTTTTATTGAGGACACTACGTTGTCTGAGAAAAGGAACTATTGTCTGCTCAAATGTTATGACAAAGAACAATTGCTGCCTTTGAGACCCAAAAGCCGACGCGCGTCCCTTTGTAGTACCGGCGTCCGCAGATGCCGCTAATCTACTGACGCGATTTACAATAAAAACCGCTTCACTTTGTGTTCGAACGAACAGACAATGTTGCTAAGACGATTCGGTGTTACCTTTAATCTAAGAGCATATGATTATAATGACACTTAACGTAGAAACCACTTAGATTTCATACTAAAGGCAATTTTGCCAAACTTTGTTTTCGCATTTATGTAATAAAATCAGCATGACATAAATAGAAACGAATCGTAAAAGTAGTTTTGTCAAGGGGGTGGAGCCTCTGGTTGCTTTGTTGCATATGCGCATGATGGCAAATTCAGCAACCTTCATAAAGACGACATAGTCGCTCATACATTGGTGAAATTTGGAGGGTTGGTAGACGAAGCAAATTTCGCCAAGTTTTTGCTCCTCGGGGTAGTGCGCGTGCGTCGAAATAGGGTTGGGCCAGGGTTTGGGTGGGGTATATTGTGGATATGGACGAAACATGAAAATGGAGACGTCAATGACAAAGAGATGGCAAATGCCACACACACACACACACACACACACACACACACACACACACACACACACACACACACACACACACAAAAGAATAAAACGTGCAAAACAAGGTTCATGACAGCCAATAAATCTTTAATTTTTTTTTATAACTATAACACGGAAAATCAAAGCGATTAAAGTCTGATCCTTTCCAAATTTTTCTTTGATATACAAAAACCACGGGATTGAAAAAGTCAATAATGGTAATGTCCGAACGACTGGTTATGTCGCTGCCATATTCGTCGTCGGCTTCCGTACGATTTGAATGTCGTGCGGTTTTCAAACAGGCTGTGACAGAATCAACCACGGACAAGGACCTAAGATAGCCTTTAACCTGAGAAGATACATGAATTTTGTATACATGTACGACTATACCCATGGCCAAGATCACTCTCAATTTGTAATTACGACGGAAATGACCTGGTCCTCAGCGACATATATAAATGACCGATAAAACTTGCTCTACTGAGATGTTTTTGAGTGAGATGAGTCCAAGTATTGCTCTATCACGTCTGTACCGTATATAGTACATCTGTGACTATCCCTGTTTTTCGTGCGTCCCACAGATTATATTTTCCGGCGGAGCCCTCTTGGACCACTCGCTCCAGGAGCCGTCATACACGGGGACGTCCTCCTTTCCACACAGGTGCGCCGCCAGCGCGACCCCGCACGCCGTCACACCCGAGCCGCACGTCGCCACCAGCGGGCGGGCAAGGTCCACACCTGACGCCGTGAACATCTCCTGCAGCTTCTCGGGGGACTTCACGATCTTGGTCTCGTAGTCTACGATTCTTCCCAGGGGAACGTTAATGGCACCTGGCATGTGGCCTACATCTGAAAAACGAGAACATATTTTTTTTTAAAGTATCATCTGTATAAGTATGCAGTTTAGCCTGCAAATGTGTGTCGGGTTTGTATCATTCCTTTTTCTCGGAACTTATTGATAATTGACAATGGCATTGAGGCGGAAGTGCAGCAATAGAATACTTGGCGAATTGAAAGTATGGTTTTACTTTGGTTCATCAAGTCCTATATGGTATTGTACTTGAGAGCCAGGATAGCTCATGGCTATACCCACACAATAATGTCAGGTCATTAGGGGTACCCACTTATAGCTTGTCACAATGATGTTCAGCCGATTGTGTCAGGCTCCTGATAAAGCGATAATAATATAGTGAAGTTGTGTTTATGCTTCTTATCTTTTAATGTACAGGAACCAAACAATATATACTAACCATAGGGGCTGACCCATACCCACCTGGCTTTGAGGAAGGATCTGCCTCTCCGTTAAAAACATTGGCTGACCGAGAATCTACCATCTGAACAGACTTCTGTGTGAGGTTCTTTTCCACGAAGTCGAAGTCTCGTACCAAGGAGGGGTTGTACGTGGCACTGAACTTGGCTTTCTCAACCTGTGGAGTGAAAGTGACGCTTAGAACTGCTGTGCGAGACTAAGGTACTGACTCTGGTATATACATTGTGGTATCTAGTTAATTATGATAAAAACGTCCACCTGACGGGGGCCTGGGGATCTCGGCCGATCTCTGAAAAGTGTACGTATTACGGGCGAAAATGGCATTTAGAGCTGACAGACATCCGATCGCCTGTCCTGCTGTTTGACAGTGGCATAGACAGAAATGTAAGCCCTGGTCAAAGGAAGATCCATTAACATATAGTAATTAATCTCAAATCATCGATAGCTTATTAATTCTTTAGCATTGAATATTTTCTCTTCATTGTCCTCTATGTATTTCAAAGATACCTGTGGAATCTCTTCAGTGACAGGATGGCCCAACTCGCACCACTTGACCAGCCCTCCGTTCAGTACGGACACCTTGGGATGTCCGAAGACCCGGAACATCCACCAGACCCTGGCGGCGGAGAACAGACCCCTGTCCATGCCGTCATACACCACCACGTGCGTGTTGTTATCCACGCCCAGGTCTCCCACGTACGACTCGAACTGTTGTGCCGGGGGCAGCATGTTTCTGTACTGACTGGACTTGTCCGAACATTCCTGAAGAAGGTAAAAACTTTGAATGATGCATCGTTGAGGTCTTGTGGTGCACGTCTTTTCCAACGCCATGCATCGCCCGCAGTTTATACAGCATGCCTTGGGGAAGCCCTACTAAACCGGGCTGAGGTTTCCACTTTTGTGGGCGTAGTATCTAACCAAATCGCCTAAAATTTTCACTTGGGTAAAGCTCATTCTCTTTTTGTTTGACAGTTGATTAGAGGCAATGCCATAAAAACTGGGAAAATCATCTCGGATTAGCAGAGCCTCAAAATTCTATAGTCGGGCTATACGAGCGCAGGAGGATGGCTGTAAGGGTCCAGATTCACACCAGATGGTCCCCCAAAAGATATCATAACTGCTCAAAGTTGGGTGGTATCTAATCGAGTATCTAGTGTGGCTATAACATTATCGACTAGAGAAGGTCAATGTCGGGACTCGACCGTGCTAACATAGCTAATGCTACAGCAACTGAGCTAGCTTCGGGTGGCCAGCTGCAGTTGGAGGTCATTGACCGCTAGATGCAGTGCTTCTATAGAAAGACCTTCGGGTAGGTAGCAAGGTTGGATTACTAGTAATTGTAGTAGTCAAATGACTTTTTGATCGCACCAAACGACTTTATAATTCTTTATAAATACACTACTTGCTGGGAAAGATCTGAAGTACAGATTCTGTAAACTATTTCAATAGAAAGTATACCAAAAGCGCATGCGGCATGGTGTACAATATCATGTAGGTTTTGGCTGGGATTTAGCTACTGCTTCAGTTAAGTTACACTGTATTTCTTTCATCTTTACCCACATTTTTAACTGTCAAAGGTTGATGTAAGTTTTCGGGTACATTTTTTTCGTCTAAGAAGGGTCAGTTTACTAACATTTGCTGCATTGTTTATATAGGTTAGAGTTGAACTTAACACAAGCTGAGATGTATTCATGTGTGAAATCTGAAACTACAAGAGAAAAGCTGAGTCACGGCAGATGGAACGGTCTTGAATGTCACATGAAGAGGAGTACAGCAAAATCTGGCGTAGCTCCAGAACGGTAGCAAAGTTTCAAAGCACCGTACATCACCACAATACACATACAGGCTTTTCGAATTCATTAACTCATTAAATAATGATTATAATTCGAATCCCGGTAACCATGTTCGCGGATAATTGAATGCCATATTCCTGTGTTTTACAGACGTACATGGCACAGAGATGACCTGAAATCACGACATGACGCGTCTGTATACTTATACATGGACATGGCTATATTTCGTGAAAGACTCCACCAATAATATTTTAGCCTTTTAGGTAACGTTACTATATGATCACGACACGCGGCCAGAGGCAGAGGGAGCACTTCGACAGAACGTCCGTATAATCAAGGTCGTGTTTGCGTATATAAGGATATCGATATCCCTACGGTTTCTAAATGCTGTGTCACAAAGGATATCGTAGGCAATGGACAATATTTTGATGCAACGTTGATGAATTCTGCTGTATCTACAAGTCGCAACTCCTGTACGCTAACATTACATGCTTCAAGTGATAATACATCTCAACTGAGAAACTTGTATCTGTCTGTACCTGTAACGTTATCTATATAGCCGGTATAACCGCCGTTCGGCGTAACACACCAGCTAGTCAAGAATCAAAAGGTGTCAACGCTTTTTGACAGATGACTATGCCAATGATTTTGATGCATCTAAACAATTCACCACTGTTAGGCAGATCGCTCTGAGTTCCGCGTATGCACATCATGGTCAGAGGGCACACGCGCATCTGAACAAATCGAAGGTCACTTCAAAACCGAACGACCTAGTTGTAACGTTAGTATCCACAGGTCAAAACCAGATGAATTCAAGGACAAACAGTGACAGTGTGTGCTTACATATTAGTCCCATTTACATCAACGCCTCAAATCACTCTCCCTACCTGTAAGTTAAAGAATACCGCTCCTGGGATGTGCGCAGATTCTTGTCTGGAGTTACGTATACACTGCAGTACCCTTAGTGGAAGGGGTGATAGCGCCGGACTCGCAAGCCGCTCAGCTAACCACGGGACGGTCACCAGAGCTGATACGATCCTCATGACAAGCTAAACTTTATAGCTACAACCACGAGTGCGAGACAGAGGTTCAGTAATAAAGGCTGGGTTAAACAGCCGAATTGATATAAATGAAATCCCAAATGGCTGTGAGTCTGTGGTACGTGACACCGTGCACGGCTGTCACCAGCTAGCGGCGATAATTATTGGGTTGCTGTGGCGCAAGCCAAGAGAAACCGGTTGCTTGCAGAGATGCGACCTTGAAGCCAACTGAAATTCAAGTAACGTGGATAAATTCGATAGCATAAGATTGGGGATAGACCAAGAATGATCGTGTGGGGGTCCGCGTGACGTCAATATAGAATATAACGTTAATGTTCAATATCCCGTCTCAAACGGCTCAATGACATCTCGTTTACGAATGCAATTTAGTTAATAGCTGAGGTGATCTGAGGTGACTGACCGGAAGTGAGTGCTGGGTGACCTTACGTGTCACTATGCACGGCTGTACCTGTGCCGTGATTATAATACCTGGGTTGTCGCGCAAGAGAAATCGGTTGCTTGCAGAGATACACCAGCCACGTTCAAGTCACGTGGATGAGTTGGATAGCAACATTTGCGATTGGGGACAAACCAGAAATGATCGTGTGGGGGATCCGTGTAACGTCAACAGCTATATAATAACGTCAATACAAAATGTTATTGCCATATTGTTAACATATCCCGTATGAAACGGCTCAATGACATCTAGCAAAAACTATGCAATGAAATGCAAGTATATATTATATATCATTACCATCGGTAGGCTCTAGTTAGTTAGCTAGTTGATCGGTTAGTTAGATAGATACTGTTAGTTACACTATTCAAATACTAGTAACGTTAATCGGTTAGTTGACTAATATGGTCAGTTGAGTGAGCTTGAGTTGACAACAGGTAAGCCCAAGTTAGTTGGTTAGTTAGGTAATTGGTTGGTTGGTTACTTAGTTGGTTGATTAGTTAGTTGGTTAGTCAGTTGGTTAGTTAGTTGGTCAGTTGGTTGGTTAGTTGGTTGGTTAGCTGGTCCGTTAGTCAGTTGGTTGGTTAGTCAGTAGAGCCCAAGAGAGGTATGGGCCAGCGATGACCTATCGGGGGATATAACAAATCTCTTTCCTACCTGTATGTCAAAGAAGAGCGCTCCTGGGATGTGTTTTTGTCTGTACTCCGCCCGTTGGTCGCGGTTGTGTTTCGGTAGGTAATAGGAACCGTCCAGCACCCGGATGGGGAGGGGCGACAGGGCAGGACTGGACAGTCTTTCGGCCAACCACGACACGTTCACCAAAGCCGAGACGATCCTCATTTTAGTCGTATCGGTAGCTAACTTTCCTCTGGAAAAGTTGCAGACGCATGGACGAACAGTCACGAGTGACTCACAACTCACAGGTCGACCTTAGGCCACTGAGGTGATTGTCCGAACTGCTGCAAAACTCAAGACCTGGACAAACCGGTTTCTATATCTGTGAACACTAGGCTGCAATAAGAATCAGTTATTCCTGGGTACAAAAGCTTCTCCAGCCAGCAACGAGCATTTCATACGTAATGTTACAGAGACAAACTTACATTTAAGCACCAAGGTAGATCGATGTAAACAACAGCTGAAAAAATGAACTCTGAACTTTCAACTCTACATTACCATGGCCCTGTCACACACATAAGGGCCCTGTATAAATTCAGGGCCAATTGTAATAAAATTATGTCATCGAAAGGAATTACTAGTATCTCTCTCTCTACACACACTGTCCTGAGTGTGGGACTTAATTCAAACATGACATTAGACTGATATTGAAGGAGTGAAATGCCAGGCGATATCACAGCGCCCTCTTGCAGTCAGTATACAAAGTGCACTCAGTGGATTTTGCACAGAGACTGCAAGGAGGCGCTGTGACACCGCTGATACGAACGGCTTAAATCCCCGAGAGATCTGAGTAAACAAGGGTGGTACGAGTACGTGGAGAGGTCATACCTTTGTCCTCAAGCGCAGCTGGCGACAAAAAACAGCTTACTACTAGTTACGTAAGTACACTTGAAGTGTTGGATTATGACTAAATGACTAATGTAACATTACGGTGTGTCGTGGAATGCTCTGTTTACTATTGCTGTAGTTATATGGTAAATTAATTTGTGTAACGGTAACTTGCAGGCCTTATGGAAGTTGCAAATCACTGTTTATTCAGTGGGATGGGGTTGGGGTATTTATGACTCAGCCATTGCCTATTTATTCGTTTATAGCGTTACACTGAGCATACACAATATGTAGAAAATTATTACCACCTCACATTCAATAAAAAAATATTTAAATATTGAAAATTCTGTACACTTGTATTTTGCAAACAGCCATTAGGTAACAAATTGAATACTGAAAATCTTTAAACTTTTTTGGCAGTTTAATTTTCATAAACATTGTGTCAATACTCTCAAAATAATTCTCATTGAACACCCTGTCAATAATGGCTATATTCATTTCTAGATGATATTAATAAAGGTAGAATACAACACAGCGTATTCTGTATCACCTGCGGTGCCAGCCCATCTGTGGGTTACAAGGATGGCCAAACAGCTGAATCGAAATGTACCAGAAGTTGAGAAAATTTGATGTCCTCAAATAACAGCAATTCCAGCATCCCAATTTGGTATTCAATTTTGATAACCCCATATGATAACCCATGATTAATGATCAATTTTGCCATTTTTTTTCTCTCCTGATACAGGTCTGGCCATTGGTGCTATTGCAGCACCTGAACACCCTACTGTCTGTGTACATCACAAACTTCACCCTTCTTGAAAACAGTGGTCCAGCCTTCCACCTCCTAACTTAAACAAAATTCACAGCATATTACATCTCCAGATCCAGCTTTACAGGGAGAACGAAGGCTCCGAGGAAAGCATGATCGTGCAGGTGAGTCATGCTTTAATGAGGGTCTGCATGTCTTTTTCCATGAGGTGTAGCAAGTTGTTTTCATTCATCGTTCATGGTAGCCTGCACTAATTCAACGTTAAGCAAATTGCTGATTATGTTCAATCATAAAGGGTAAACTTTGTTCTAAATAGCACATTATTATTATTTATTATTCATTCATTATAAGTGTCATTTACTTTTCTAGCGTTACATTTTAACTAACTTAATTTACGTAACATTATTTTTTTCCCTTCTCTCTAGGAAAAATGGACAACCCAGCTCCAGAACCAGAAAACTTTAGAAAAGTTAAACATACGAACCAGTTGGAAACATACTTTTACCCAGGACTCTTTATGGATGAACATATGAAGTAAGCACTTTAATAGAATATCAGTGATGATAATATTCATGTAATGCAATCCAGAACACATAACATTTTACCAATACACACATACAACAAGATTGACTTTTTATGCAATTTACCAACTTCAGTAAACTCAGAATGTACAATGAACAGTAAGTTTATGTGTCCCTTTGTACCTCCATGAAATGGGAGGTATTGTAGTCAGCTCAATTTTGGTTTGTTTGCAATTGGGTGTTTCTGTTGTTAGCTGAATACATGTGCTGTAATAGGATACCCAGAGAACAGAAAACTTTAAGCATAGTTCAGCTCCTGTCCAATGGTGATTTAGTGGAGAGCCTGAGTGCTATTACACACAACTAAAGCATGTTTTTGGTTAATTGGACATGGTTGCACAGAATAGATATTATAATTGTTATCATTAAGGGGCCTTTCTGTAAATTCGCCACTTTGTTCAAGAGGCAGCTGATAAGAAATGTATTTAATTTGGTGCATATCAATTATTAGCAATACTTGTGAAATGATAGCAACTTTAAACTTTAAACAATACATAATTAACAGTGCCTGAATCCCTACATAGTTACACCTGGAAGGACATCAATATTGGACATGTACAGGTGAAGGTGCATGGTCGTCATGGCAGCGAATCAGGTGAGTTTGGTATGAGTCACCAACCATGATTGATAACATGATAACTTATGCATGCAAATGTTTACATATGTTGCAGGTGTAAATCACACAAACACACACATTTGAATATCATAACACCTTCAATGTCTTCCTATCAAAGGTGTAGTGAGCCTCAAAAAGGCTAGTTAAAGTGATGGTAAAAATGAACAGTTACCTGTGAATGTTTTCAATGCTCAGTGTCATGTTTGTTTTCGTCTTTAGCCACTTATGCAGAGACTGGACAGGTTGTGTGGCCAGCATCTGAGGTAAGTTCTCACTTATTTTTACATCCCCCACAGCAGAGGTTAAGCTCTATTATAGCCACACAGATAACATTATGACCTTTCTTTTTAAACTGCTACATTTCATAACATTATATTTGTAATGGAAGATTTTCATTAAATGATGAGACCCCACTTCCAAGTTTCCCCTTGTGAAATTGTACCGATTTTTACATAGTATAATTACATTGTATAACCGTACGGTCATAAAAATCAGATGATGTGTTTTTTTTTGTCTTGGTATGTGTCCGCTTAAGTGCTGCAATGGAATGCTTTAAGAATCGTAGTGTGATTTAGAGCCAGCACAAAAATTGGCTACACCCAAAAAGGAATGTCAGGTTGTTAGGTAGCATCCATTTAGAACTTGTCACGACAATGGTCAGACAATAGTGTCAGGCTTTTGTTTTAAACGGGAAGACTTAAAGGTTGCTACAGATCTTCTATTGTCTATTAATCTTCCATTATCTAACTGCGGCCTACAGGCCGATTTGAGCTTTCTTGAATGTATAAAATACAAACAAACAAACTATTTGACCCACAGGTGTTGTCGCACTACCTGCTAATATTTACAGATACAGACTATAATACAGTTACTTATGAATGTATAAAGGTTCAAACAAACAACAAACTACATGTACGAGTATTTGACCCACAGATGTTGTCGCACTACCTGCTGCACCATTCCCACCTGGTCCAGTCCAGGTCTGTTCTGGAGCTGGGGGCAGGGGTCGGACTGCCCGGCCTGGTGGCCGCCAAACTGACCAAAGAACCCTCGTCAGTGGTGCTGACCGACCAATCAGAGGTGGTGTTGGAACTGCTGCAGAAGAATACGGAGGCCAACTTTACTGGTGACACCGGTGAGTCTAGTATATCAAAAGTACATCAGGGTATATTCTGGCCAGGTGTACATTTTAGCCTGCTATACCTGTAGTGTTACTAACAATAACAGCAGTTATTGATATGCTAACTCTCTGCTGTAAAATCAAGGCAAAGCACACTAATAACTGAGTTCAGACTACACCAGACACGACCATCCTCCTGTGCAGACTATCATGCAGAGTTTGACAGCCTTTCTGTGTCTAAACGTTAGTACCAAATTCGAGATCCCTTAGACCTTAGCGTGAATGTTGAAACCATTGCATCACTAGGAGAAACAAACCTAAAAAGAAGCTGCCACCCTGTCACAAAACAATAAGGTTTTCTGTGCACACTGCACTCTATACTCTTGCATGTTGTCCATATGGGAAATTTGCAGCCTGTTTGCTGATTGGCTTGTGCCAAATAAGTTGAGCGCATGGATATTTGTTTCTAAGACACACAAAAAAGAGGAAGAATCTGGTTTAGCAGGGCTGACTTTGCAATGTATTCATGTATGCCACAGCATATAGCCACTGTTTATGTATAGGAGGATGGTAACTCTCAAGCATCACATATTGTACTGACTGTAGGTCACTGTCTTAAATGTCTATTCTGCCAATATCTATAATTGGGTATCAAATTATGAAGAGTTTGATATGTAAACTGACAAGACTATATTGAATAAAAAGAATCATCCATTCTTATATACTAAGCATCAATAGTAGTACTTGAAAAGAGCCCACACAAGAAAATAACATGTCTGTTTTGATGTGAATGTAATGCTCACACACAGAGATAGACTACAACAGAACCTTCTTTTACAGAATCAGCTGGATGCAGAGCTGTGAATTTCTTCTTCTTTGAATATCATTGTTTGCAACTTTGGAAGACTAATGATAAGCAAAGGTATTACTAAATAACCTTTTTATTGTAATAACAGTACATAACACAGAATTGAGGGAAATTAACATGACATGTACATGTATGATTGTGACTTAAATTTCTCTCATTTTCTCCTCAGCAGTATGTATGTGTACCACATAATCATCTTGAGTGTACATTCCCAATACTAACTCCACATTCTACTATGCACAGCCTTGCCCAAGGCCTGTGCAATATACCTTGGAGTGGCTATGCATGACCTCTAACAAACTGTCAGCCAATCAGAGAATCAGCAACATTTATGGGATTCTCTGATTGGCTGGTTAGAGGCCACAATCACAAAAGTGGAGACCTCAGCCCAGTTAATAGCAAAGCCACTGAGTAATGTCCAGGCACATCTATTGGGGGCAAAGACACCCAGTCCTAAAACTAACATGGCTAAACAGTATCCAATTGGATACTCTCTTTGCCCCTGATAGATCTGCCTTGTCAGATTATCTCCGAGGGCCAACGAAGGTATGTTGTATAAGCCGCTAGCAAGGCCCTGTGTAGTTGAATAGTTGAATACCACCCACACCTTGCATACCCATGCAGCTACTACATTCCATGTGTTCCATCAGTCTGCTCTCTCAGTTGACGTGTAACTGACACCTGTCGTTCAGAAAAGCAGTCTCTGTCTCTGTTTATAAATTAACACACTTACTCTGGAAATCCAGTGGTCTCCTGGACCCTCTAACACAACGTAGAGTAGACATCACAACTTTGGTAACTACGTTGTAACTGACAGGTCCAGCCCTGAACCAATGATTTTTAATCATCACCTTGGAGAGGTTTTCAACACAAGTTACAAGGAAGAAGGTACTCTAACTCTCCTAACTAAGATAAGTTTTGGGCTCTTGGTGATTTTTTCTGATTCTCTCTCCGAGCTATCTGTACATCCTTCCTTAGAGTTGGTCCTAAGACATTTGTATGGTTGAAAGATTTCTAGGTTTGTGATAGGTTGCTGGTTCAAGATGCAGTTTTCTCTGTTTTTTGTTTTGTTTTTAGTAAGGAACAGCCCAGCATCATTCTATCATATTCTCCAATGCAGATCCTTGCGTGTGATCATGACACTGTATATCTTGTGGAGGTTCTGCTAAACAAGGCCGAGATGTCCAGTTTTGTGGGATGGCCTTTAACCAGCTGTCAGCCAATCGCCTCTAGAGGTCTTTTCTTTAGGTAAAGATTGATTGGCTTACACCCTCACAAAGCTGAAAACCTGAGTGCCTGGTTTAGCAGAACCTTTCCAGGGTATAATGACAGCATTGGCTGGAGGTCAGGGTCTACGAAGGAGAATGTTTTATTGTAGCGAGTGATCTATCATTAACTAATCTCTCTAAATCCAACCACCAGACGGTCCTAAATGTGCCCTTCTGGACTGGGGTGTTGACCTTGAGGAGTTTAAAAAGACCCATGGTACCTTTGACCTCATTATCGGGGCTGATATAATCTACTGGATGGAGCAGGAGGGTATGGCAGAGCCACTGTTCCAGACCGTCAGCATGCTGCTGTCTAAAAAGGTGAAATCTTAATCTTACTGTTACCATAACATTCTTAGATTTTGGTCTACTGCAGTGTTCTAGCCAGCCTGAATTTTTTTTCCGTCCCTTGGATTTTGAATCAAAATCCTGTCTGTTGAAGGCAAGGCGATCCTAGGGGGGTCAGGGGTATGCCCCCCAAGAAAATTTTGAAATCTAGACCCTCTGAAATGCTATTTCCTTTATTTTGAGGGGCAAAGTTTGCTGGCAGACTCAGCTTGGTTCAAATAGAATCTTTACAGACCAATTTTTGTCCGTCAAGGGACAGAATGTGCAAGATTTTTGTCCGTCCCTAGCAGCAAAATTCGGTCAAAGGATGGAAGGATGGATGCTGCCTAGAACCCTGGCCTATTGTTATCAATTGTAAGATACCCTCCTCTAGCTATCATCTCTATCTCATGCCTAACTTGTTGGAACTTTCCTGGCTACCCATCATGCAGGCAGACGCCATGTTCCTGCTGTGCCACCATGTCAGGTCAGCTGAGATGGTCCAGAGTATCCGAGACATAGCCAGCAAGTTTAACCTGCTGTGTGCCGAGGTCGGCAAGGATGACCTGCCCGCAGCCTGCTCAGACATCCTCAGTAATGTCCCCCTGCAACTTTTAACCTTTACTCCTAAAGATGCGGACATCATCATTTAGCAACAAGGCTGGTTATACAGGGGTTGTATATAAAGAAGGCCTAGGGAAAAAATGGTGTCCAGTTACTTCACTGACCCTAGCAAAAACCTGCTGTCTTTAGCTTTTTTTAAGCAAAAAGATTTCCATCCAACCTCTGAGTGATAAAATTAATGACATACCGTATTTCTTTCATTAAACCGCGCACCCCAAATAAAATGCGCACCCCCGATTTGGGGCTCATCGTGTGCCCTTACACGCAAGCTGAGATAGTCAAGGGAAACCCCTCAATAATCCGCGCACCTAATTTTTGCTGACGATCGCACCGGGGGTACCCTCAAAACTTGGCCGCGCCCTCATATAGCGCAGCACCCTTTGATGTTTATTCGCCTAATTTCCTATGAAACTTTTAGAAAAATGATACAATTTCTGGATCGGCACCGCACTTGTAAAGTTACGTAGAGAAAATTCACTCTACCAATAATGTATCGGCGGCTTGCTCACGCAGCGCGATGAGAATTTTCATGCTACAAGATGCCGTTATATCGAGTGAGCAGACATCAAAACGTTAAATTTTACCGGGCTTTTCGATGATAAACTAAAAAAACACATTTACTGTCATAATAAAACATCGTGGCCCGCTGTTCTTCCCGAGAAATACGTATTTTTGGACAGCGCGGCACGAAACGCGGCGTCTGCAGGATCGGAAATACGCATCTCTGATTGGTTGAAGCCACCACAACAACAACAACTGAATACTAATGACGGGGATTCCCCGGCGAACTCGCGCTCTGATTGGTTGCAGCGGTGCATCATGGGAGCTTTCCCGCGGCTTGCAGCTAGCTTGCCGCCATTTTGATTATCAGAGTTACATTTTTGAAACGCAAAAGAACGCTATTTTCAACGATTACATTGCACCATTCTAGTTAAGATATGCATAATACAAAGAACCTTCCGTGGAAACATGCTTTTATATGTGAATTTATGGTGTCTCTAGCGTAATTTTGGGTTTCGATGCAGCCGTAAGTGTGCTGAAACTTAGCGTGGGTTTCCAAACACCCCGAAAAATTATAATGTCGCATTTTTCTCGTCACACAAAAACAAAACTCCTGCAAAGAAGAACCCTGCAACATTTTCTGATCATAGCAATTATGTTTTGGGTCAAAATGCTCGTGGATAATACACGATGTGCCGGCGTGCAGCCGCGTGATGCCTCGGGGATAAAATATTTGTAACATAACTAACAAATTATGCCAGCCCCAGCACGCTGCAAAAAGTCGGACGATTGTCTCCGTTTTTCTTTTTCAAGTCATTCTTATAATATCATTCTTATAAATATCATTACAACTATATTATTTTTAATACAAAGAATAACATAAGCATGCGTAATTTCAAGTCTATATAACGTTAACATTGTTATCTTGTAAATAATAAACGAAAGACAAATGCATAAATTATCGATGTTCAGCGCGATACCTCGCGGCGTAATCGCTGGCTTTCTGGCTTGTTACGTGATTTTTCTTGAGACAACCCCTAAATAAAGCGCGCACCCCGACTTTGGCTTTGACCTGAAGCACCAACTTCAAAGTTGAAATGTCAAAAAAGTGCGCGGTTTATTAGAAGAAATACGGTAATTCCAAGTAGTCTCAAAAAAAATTTCTAATAGAATTCCTGTATTTTACTCTGTTAACAGATATAGTTGATATGAGAATGTTTAGTTAACATTATACATGCACCTGGTTAATAAACTGAACAATGTATATCTGTATAAATACTACAGATCACATCTACGGAAGTGTACAGTACAGTACAGGATCTTGATATGGAACATAGAGATTATTACATTTTTCCATATGTAAAGAAATATGAAAAGGCAATATTACAAAAGTAAATGTCAGAAGGCTACTGAGAGATGGTATTTTAAAATTCATTTCAGTGGTCAAGATATTTCACATTATGGACAGAGAACACTAATAATGAGGAGCCATTTTTATTACATAGAACAGGTACATCAAAAAACCTGTCCAGTGGTATAGATGGAATTTTGAAAATATCGAAAAATATTATCAATGCCTAGTGTTAGATCATTATTACAAGTTCTAAATTAAAACAACATTATAATTAAGACCTACAGAAATGTAAAATTGCTTGTTCAATGGTTGTCATTTGGAATTACATGTACATCTTGGGTCAGAATAAACTTAATCGCCAAAATCAAAATCCTGTCTTGATTTCATTTTACTTGTTTAATGTAGTGGCCCTGATGGCATTACATGACAGATTTCAACAGCATTTCTATTACCATTCAGATAAACAATTACTTTGGGCAGTCAATTCACTGTAGTGAAAAATGATGACACTGCAAATCGTACGATTATCTTCATCAACAAACTGTATGTTAGAAGGTATTTGTATCATGATAAATGTTAACATACAGTTCCGGTTCTCAGTGTTACTAAGCATTTCTTTTATGCTTAACAACTTCTTTATGGTGACCCTTTTACCATGATGTTATCATGGTCCTTAGAACTTGTGGGTAGTAGCAGCGAGAAGCCATCCAGGAATCTTGAGAAATGCAGGAGTCCAGGCAGCCAACCAGGTGTGGCCTCTCATGGACAACAGGTCCTTCACTGTCCTGAAGTTCACGGGCACCTGCCCTGTGGTGTCATGGGAATTACAAAAATGTACAGGTTGGAGTTTTTACAGTGTGAAAACAAGCAGAGATTTAGTTGAATTACTACAGCTTTTCAGATTTGGGATGTAAAGCTGATGGCCCGGATACAAGGGGGCTTAAAGCATCCAACCTCTGCACTTGAAAGAACCCAACACACTAGACGATTTCCCTGTTCTGGCACCAAATAGGCTGCACTATCCCTGTCCATGGTACTGAATGGGACTCACTATCCCTGTTCTTGGTACTGAATGGGTCTCTATCCCTGTCCTTCGTACTGAATAGACTTCACTATTGTCCTTCATACTGAATGGGCCTCACTATCACTGTCCTTGGTACTGAATGGGACTCACAATCCCTGTCCTTGGTATGGAATGGGACTTACTATCCCTGGCCTTGGTACTGAATGGGTCTTGCTATCCCTGTCCTTGCTACTGAATGGGTCTCACTATCCCTTTCCTTGGTACTGAATCGGTCTCACTATCCCTGTCCTTTGTACTGAATGGGACTCACTATCCCTGTCATTGGTACTGAATGGGCCTCACTATCCCTGTCCTTGGTACTGAATGGGACTCACTATCCTTGTTCTTGGCAATGAATGGGTCTCACTTTCCCTGTCCTTGGTACTGAATGGGTCTCTCTATCCGTGCCCTTGGTACTAAATGGGTCTCACTATCCCTGTACTTGGTAATGAATGGGTCCCTCTATTCCTGTCCTTGGCACTGCATGTGCCAATTACAAGACAAGTCTTGTGTTACATAAAACACATAAATTGCTTGTGTAACTATCCCTCTTCACATCTAGTAACATCTGTAACAATCATGTTTGTGTGGAAGTTGCGAAACGTACCATCAATGTCTGTAAAGCCATATTCCTCAGCCAGCAGACAAGTGAACAGGGTTCTACCAGACTTCTGCATTATGTTTGGGTCTGTGTGTTATGATGATAACAAAAACGTCATCAAAAGTTATACGTCACCAGACTGATACAGACAAGTTCAGCCTTTCCTTTTTTAACAGGGTAGGATTGTGAATTTTTCAAATTCCTATATCTATATCTGTGTTTTTCAGTTTTGTTTCTGCAGTGTATTGAAAGCAAGTATCATCAAGGATCTGTATTGCATAGTGAGAAAAAGGTTCCAATAGGAAGGAAAATACTAAACAAAAGTGTACACAAAGTTGATGTTATCAAAACTATCTACACCATATATAGTAATCTGTAAGCAGATGTAGAAAGTGAAATCGTAATAATTTTCTACAGAGCAGTGGGCCTATCTGCTCCACAAAAACGGAGAGTTTGAGACATGTTTTGACTTCATCTTTCTACACCTACTTGGAAATGACATACTTAGAGTTGTTAGATAACAGGTACAAGTTCAGATATTTAAAAGCATTTGAAGTACCCACCTGCTGCCAGATGAGCTATGGTCTTCCCAGAAAACTCAACTGTCTCAGTGTGGGCAAACACTTTAGCGCTCTGCACAAAATGGAATTGAGCATGAAAGTTTAGGACAACTGTTACAGTGACCTTAGCCTTGCCTCTGGTAGGGTTTTCTAGCCACCAGACTTTTATCATTTACAACAGAAACCAGCAGGGTAAGGGATACAGGAAATGGACAGGAAAAGGAAACAGTTACCTTGCTCTCTGGGCTTTTTGTGAGTAAGTCTGCAACAAACTCAGTCTTCACTGCACCGGGCCATAAGGAGATGAAGGCCACGTTGTGCTTCCTCAGCTCATGTGCACAATCAGCTGCCATACGGTCACACTACACATTGTTAGAATGAAAACAACAAAACTGAACAAGAACATTCATCAGATGTAAACACAACTCTTGCCCTACTTCTGCAAAAATACAGACATATAGACAGACCAAAAACAATCATCGTCATCATCCGGTCGTGCTGATTGCACGGATGTACAAAAATGTACATGACTCTCTCCCTCCATCCATCCCTATACTCCAGAAACAATACCTCCCTGTGAATAAGTAGTCTTCTCCATGGGCTGTCATTAACTGATAAATGACTAGTTCTACCAACTTTGAACTGTACCTCCTGCCACTCAGGCAAATGTGAGGTTATTTTCAACAAACAAACAAATATTCTGATTACAATACCTTCATGTAAGTATGATAAGTGATTTGTCTATGATAGATATACAGTACATTAATTTTTATACTTCATGGCAAATCATGATCACCATCATTTACCTGGTCACTACTATTGGTACCAAGAACAAAACACTAAAGCGCAATATGCACTTGTATATATACAATATGTATATACATGTATTTATAAAAAAAAAACATACTGCTGCCTTGCCAATGCCATAGGCCACATTGAAGAGGTAGCGAAGTCCTCCGGGACTGGAAATGTTCACAATGAGCCCCTTTTTCTGTGGCACCATCAACCGGGCTGCGTACACGGAGCAGATGTAGTGATTTCTGAAATCATCATGAAGTTGAGATTATTCAACTGAAAATACAACCAAGGCATACTACATGTTGCATTGTAAACATTGTAATGTACGTCTAATACTTCATTGGTTGCAATTGTAACGAGTCTGATACAATACCGATGAACATAGTTGTGACAAGCTCTATTAGTAGTTACCCCAAATGACCTGACATTACTGTGTGGGTATAGCCATCCACAAGTCATCTTGAATATGCTACACTTGTGCATAGTCCTGGATATCAATGACAACATCATTGAACCCAGCCAAACCACACTTTGATTCCCAAAGGATCCAATTACATCACTTCCACCTTATATTCAGGTAACTGCAGACGTACACCAAGACAAACAAACACACATATTGCTTACAATACCTCAATTTTTAAAGAGGTGAAATTTGGGACTGTTGAAGAAATCATGCCAAAGGGATAGAATCTAACAGAATCTTAATCTACTATGTCCTACTATGTCATTGTTTAGAGTACCTTAATCCAACATTGTTCACTTCATCCCAGAATCCTGGGTCTTGCTGCCAGAATGACTTCTTCTCATTCTCAAAGATGCCCTAGACATATAAAACACAGAAGAATCTAAAAAATGGCTGCTTGTTTTTTTAAAACTCAAAGTCTGTTATTGTTTGTTGACAATTGATGTACAGTAAGTGTGTTACAGCACAACGTTGGACTGCAGTATATGCTTTAACTCTTAAGTCAACAAACTTTCACAACTAAATAACCTGAAATAATTCAATCAACTCATTTGCAAGAAATCAATTTGTCATTAAGCACTGTTAGGACTCCTGAATTTACTGCTAAGCATTTCTTCCTATATGTATGGTGAACTAAAGCGTAAAATTTATTAACGTCACCAAAGCATAAATTCTATCAAAGGTCGTGTAATGAGAACATTATTTTCCCAAATAAATTACCGTAACAGCTTTATAGGCATTGTTGACCAGTATGTCCAGCTGTCCGTTCTGTTCACGCTCAATCCGATCAAACAGCGCCTTGATGTTTTCATCCTTCTCATGGTCACACTGCACAGGGATGCACTTTCCTCCGCGTTTCTCGATCTGAGTTGGGAAGGATGGAATACAGTCAAGTTGAGTTGAATTTTAGTTTCTAGCCTGATATACTGAGTGATGCTTCCCTTAAAATAACATGTCTACAACTAGGGGGCCCAAACCTGCACCACTTTTTCCTGACACTGAAATATATATATTATATATCTGCCACAAAAATATCATGGCAAGACTATAGCATTTCCAGATCAAAAGATACAAGTTCTACTTCAGCACCAAGGGTAGTCACCAGGCCCAACCTTTACAAATAAATATCATTATAATAACTTAAACTAATTGTTCTTAACTTGGGACTGCTTGAATTGTTTCATTTAAAGAAAAAGATTTAATTCTGCTTATTAGTGAGTCTATCCAATTTGTTGCAAAGAACAATTATGTATTTTATATTCAAATTTGCCTAATGCTGCAAATGCAGAAATGTTCGCGGTGGATTAATGTTCGCGGTTTTCACGGCGACCACTTCACCGTGAACTTAAAACCACCGCGAACATTTTTCTATAATAGTAGTAGACTGCAGTCTATGGTGTTACCGCGAAATCAAAACCACTGCGAAAAGTCATTTTCCCAGCTACCGCGAAATTAGATCCCCGCAAACTTAAATGCATTTACAGTATATAAACAATTGTACCTCTTCTGCACATTCCATCAGTGATGTCCCCTTGCCTGTGGGCTGTAAAGTGCGGCCTGTGGACCACGAAAGGGAAGCAGAAACAATAGTTGACTAGTGTATCATTCACTTATCTATTTCTATTATCAAAAATTTCAAAGGGGACATTCAATACATTCAATACACTAACCATAAGACCACCTTGCCAATTATAATTTAAATCTAAATTTTAAATTTATCTGGTGTACTTGCAGCCGGTGCCATAGGCAGGTACCCAACGTGAGTAATGAGGCTGATTAACATGGTCGAGGCACTTCCTCGAGCACGGGACTCCCGTTTTACGTTCCTCCAAGAAGACGATTTCGTGGAATGACCATGCTTGGTCCGGCTACAGCATCCGATTGTCCTTGGTTGGTCGCCCATCCAAGAACTGACCGGACCAACCAAGATCAAGGGATTGGGTGTATCGAATGCGCCACAAGGCCATGACATAAGATAGTTTATAACACTCACCATACCTATGCTATAGTTTCTGGAAGTGCAAAGTCCACACCTGTAATGTAGACTGTAGCTCCTGCCTCCCCCAGCTGCAGGGCAATGCCCTTCCCTATCCCCCTGGTGGCACCTGTCACCACTGCTACCTTGCCTGACAGCATGTTGGACAATCTACAGGATTTAAAAGAAATCAAGACACCTGCAGCTGGTCAATAGACTGATCATAGCCCCGACCTATGATCTTTGTCAGACCAAGGGGGTTAACCAAGGACCTTGATCATGACATTGCGTATGTTGATAAAATGTCACACATCACAAGGCTAAAAGGTGAGGAAACACGTGTTTGACATGCATGGGTCATGCATGGCACAGTATCATAGTATAACAGTGTTTAAAAGGAAACAAATATCATGAAATCAGACCTATGTCTTTGGTTGTACCTCAACACATGGCCGGCCCTCTATGGTTTATAACAGGTAACGTTACTCAATCGATATTACAAGTTTACAACAGCCTACATTTTCCGTATTAAAACCCAGTGGTAACGTTAACGTTACACTTTTGCTTACCTTTGCTTAAAACGTTATCAACATACTACTTGGCCACAGCGATATTATAGACAGTAACACTCTTGCTGAGCCAGCTGCAGACGTATCTGTGTCACCGGGTGACCCTATATTTGCGCACACCGCTCACTGAACGAATCTAGCACGCTTTTACCGGAATGCCATGCCACTGTAGCTTGGCTGAAGGCTGTAGCGTACTGTTAAGTAATAGGGTTCAAAGGTCACGACTGTCGGAAGTCATAATCTTCAAGCAGATGTATGGTTCAGCTAAGCAAGTTCCTGAGGATTTTATCTGACTTTTTAGTCTGTCATTATTGTCTCCGGCACCACGCCTCACAAATTCCTAGCTTTGACGCAAAGTCTCGGCTCAACATTTTACGCCACTTAAGAGGGTCTGTATGGAGGGGGATCCCGATAGCGACTTAACGGTAAAGTTAGGAGTGCCAGTAACGATTTATTAAAGTCCAAATAGGCCGACGACGTATTCTTTCGGACTCAGTCGCCTGAATATGTCTTCACTGCCTCTGATTTAAATGTAAGAATCCCTTTCAGTTGACACACATGTTGACACCTGTTGATTCTATATTGGTGTCAAAAACCCGGAGGCAGGAGGATCGCTTGTTCGACTGGTATGGGAGCTCTTAATTCACTGGTAATACGCCCCGTGCACGTGTTCTCTCGATCATCGCGCGATTTTTACAGATCATTCTATGTTTCAATGTGATCGCGTAGATTCTCAGATGAAATATTTGTCTCTAAGAATTTCTAATTTGTCGACCTTCTGGTGATCAATACTGCCGAAGCGCACCGACTGTTTACGAATGAAGACCTTTACTGCGTATAAATACCCACTTCGGGTTGAATACAGGTCACAACAATAGTTAACGTATACATTGCCAAGCTGCTACAACAACTAAAACCTACTACAGAGTCTCCTCATCAGTGGTTCTTAAAATGTCAGATTAGGCATGTTTCATAATTAAAGGTTAAACTCATTAGATATATGAATTTGTGAAGTACGTTACTTGCTATAATCTGTCTCCATCCTCTGGTTGTGTAACTTAGTAATCTCAAATCTGAGATCTACCAGGACAAGACAATACCCAAAGGGCTAAACACAATCCAATGACCCTCCAGGACCAGTCGTATTAGGCTTTTGAGTACTGTCTTGCCCGGTAGATCTGTACGTTTGGAATTACTCATTTATTGTTACAAAACCAGCGAATGAACCCTGCATATAAGAATAACCCTCACCAGTTTCCAGTGAAACAGCCGACCCCAGAGTCTTCTATCGTTACGCACTGAATAAATGGACTTTGGCAGCAAAGAATGATAGCAATCTGGTAGGATCATGGGAATTACTATGAGACCGATTCTAAATGTGCAAGAAAAACAAATCGATGATTGGGTTCATTCCGGTAAGTCACTAAGGGGGTTTGAATGGAATGGAATTATATTGACTGAATTGAAGAATATCGAAGTCACGATGGTTGTATATCTTTAAGAAAATTGAATATGAACATTTTGAATTTATTCAAATCCATTCTACGAGGGGCGTGCAATAAGTAATGGTTCTGACCCACTTCCAGTTGTCTGATCTAAATGAAATTTTGTATGTGTAATAATTCATATCTCTATGGGTTATGTTGCAAAAGACAGCTCTGAACTAATTGTGGTTTCTGATTTACTGGTGTTTGAACTTAGTCAGGTGCGAAATGGACCAGGTGTGAAATGGAACCAGTTGAGTGTCGCGCAGTGATCCGGTTTTTGTATTTGAAAGGACGCACACCAAAGAAGACTTTTGATGAAATAAATGAAACTTATGGTGATGATGCCCCATCATATGACCTTGTAAAACGCTGGCATCCTGAATTCAAACGTGGCTGGAAGTCTGTGGAAACAGCTCCCAGACCTGGTCGTCCCTCTTGTGCCATTGATGAGGCATCAGTTGGAGGACCAACCTGGGGTGTCCTACAAAATCGGTGTCCAGAGCTGCATCAAACGATGGGAGAAATGCATAACTCTGGGTGATTCCTATGAAGAGAAAGACTAATAACTGTGCCAAGTTTCATTAATCTCCTGCTATGGGAAATGGGTCAGGACCATTACTAATTGCACGCCCCTCGTAAAACAACTGTATCTACTGGATGACTTCGGCTGAAATTTAAAAGAGAGGGGAGCACAAATCCTATAACACAACGAAAAGGGAAGAGGGCAAAATATGCTGAGCTAGTAGTACAAAGCCAGAGTAAGGGGTGGAGAGCCCGGTGTGTACCAGTGGAGGTTGGTTGCCGGGGGTTCGCAGGGCAATCTTTGGCTTATGTATTAAAACTCCTTGGAGTAAGAGGTTTCCGACTTCGGAAATCCATCAGGGACATTCTGGAGGCTGCAGAGAAAGCCTCGCGTTGGTTGTGGTTCCGTAGGGGGGAACCATGGAAGCCACACGGACACAGGTCGGGGATCGGAATGATCAACCTCGGCTGGGTCGCCCGGGCGAGGGTGTATGGTAATTAAAGACCCGAAACACCCAATGACCCCGGGTTCATCACTGATGATGTGTCCCTGTTCGCCCTACCAGAGTGTATTCTAGAGAATTACCCTATTTAAGGATCGAATTGGAAGCACATTTTTCCAAGCCCTTACCAGTTTCTATTGACGTGGTGGCCGGTGATTGGTGTCATTCTGCTTCCGGCTATTACTGTGTTACTAGTTATTCTGGTACCGACTGAGCTATTTCTAGACTCAGACAGCAGACAACGAGAACAGTCAGAATACTCACCAGATACTGTGATGGAGAATGTGGCGCTGGAGGTGAAAGATTTGCTAAAAACAACTTGTTCTGTTGGACTCTGATGACACACACCTATGGACCGTCTTTTATTCATGATTCCTGACAACTCTTGCAAACCGGTTGGTATGGTCTTTTGAGAGATCTGAGTCGAATACTTGCACCACTGATGTCCGGGACACATAGCGACACGTCATCATAAAAAAAACATAATAAAAAACACGGCGACAACTAAAACTTTTCATCGGGAAACTACGGCAGACTATGCTTTCAAATACAGCAATCAACCTGACATCTGCCGCAAGTCTGCTGTGTTCTGTCGCTTCTTCGGTGTTAAGCGCCTTCGCAGCAGAGTTCATGGCATTAAGTAGTCAGGCAGGTATGCCCGGACTGCAGCTGATATTCTTGGCGAAACTTACACAGTTCCTTTTTGTTCTCCTCGTCCTGCCATGCTTTAGACCGAAGTTGACAGCAGAAGACATACAGCAGATGATGTTCCTGTTCTTGTCAGCAGTTACTGACAACTTGGGAACCATCTTGGCATTCATGTCCTTTGTTTACGTCGTACCAGGGATCGCCTTCGGTATCATACAAGGGTCGGTACCTTTCTTCACTGCCTTAATAGGATTTGCGTTCCTGAGAGAAACGGTGGGTGTCATGGACTTCTGTGGCATCCTTTGCAGTGCAGCTGGAGTTATCATTGTCGCGGTAGGCATGAGCATGGATGCCGCTTCGTCGACACAGTGGCTCACGGTCGCCATTCTTCTGCCACTGGCAGCAGCTTTTACCAAGGGCCCCAAAAACATCATTACGCGATTACTTCTCGGACTCCAGGGAATGTCCATACTGACCGTAACGTTTTATGCACAACTTTTAGGAACAGTACTGCTGCTGGTATTGACGTACATGTTTGAGACACCGCGTTGGACAATGTCTGCGCGAACAATGTGGTACGTTATCGGACTATGTCTATGTGAACTTTTCGCATCATTGTCTTTGAAACTTGTGCTGAAGATGGAAAAAGCTGGTATTACGGCGACATTGCTCACACTGGTCATACCCTTTACCATACTGCTGGACTACATTTTCCAGTCAAAATTCCCCAGCCCTATGATACTGGTGGGGGTTTTACTTGTAGTGCTGGGTATCGCTGTGATAGGAGGGCACACTTGGTGGGTGAATCGCCAGGAAATACGTCACAGAGAACTCATGGAGAAGATGTCCTTGGACGGCTGAGCAAATGAGAGAATTATGCACATGACAATGATGGGTTGGTCGTGTGACAAATGTTTTGCTTCTATGTGTTAGCGTCGTCCAGGTCGTGCCGATATAGAGTTGTAGCATACTTCTTCATAATTAATGGGGGGAGCTTATGTCTAGCATTATAGACATAATTCATAAATCGATCCAAGCATTTTGAGGACAGCGCGCAGCAGTTGATACTACAAGGTTAGGTGTGACATGTCGTTCAATGTAATATACCTTAGCGGCCGCCACACTGCGTGCACTGATATCTGACGTAAGTCCCTTGTGTTGACTACCACAAAAATAAGGTGTTGAAATGTAATATTGTATGGCAATGACAATGTTGTCATTCATGTAAAACCTAAATCATATCTTTGCTACATGACAATTTCATAAAATTAATTACATTCTCAATGTCAATGTGATGGTACGTTTTTGATGATTCAACTTCTTTATTTCGTAATCAGGATTTTGAACTTGTTTTAACGCAGTGTTTGTACAACAAGTTGTAATTCAGCGTCTGGTTGCAATATTCTTGCTTTTTTTGTTAATAATAAACAATTTCATTGGTTGATTGTTAAGCGCCTTCGCAGCAGAGTTCATGGCCGTGAGTAAACAGGCAGGTATTTGCACCACCGGACTTAGGTGATATTCTTCGTGCATGCGCAGTTCCTTTTTGTTCTCCTCGTCCCACCATAATTTAGAACGAAGTTTTTTTTTGTTTTTTTTTACTGTAGACCTTTATCAATAATTCCCAGTTAGTACATATTTCAATTCAAGTACAATGGGTAGATACATATTTTAATGGATAGATACATATCAGTTCAAGCACAATGGGTAGATACATAGTTCAGGTCAAGTACAATGTGTACGTACATATTTCGGTTCAAGTACAATTTTGACAACAGAAGACCGCACTCGCGGATGTCCCTGTTCACCCCTGTCAGTAGTCACTGACAACCTGGGAACTACTGAGGTATTTATACCCTTCTGGCTGCGAATTAAAACCATGTAGAGTGGCACATGATCCTGTAATCATATTCTTGTAACGTATACTTAAATCGGACAACTGGCTTTAGGCTCTACGCGTGCCCGTGGTGTCAGTATCATTCCTCGCCAGGGAGCACGGTTCATTAGAATCTCAAGCTTCTTTTCCCATGAAGTCTTGGTGGGATTGGCGGCGCCACCACATTCATCGTATGCCCTCGCACAATTTTCTTGTTTAAGCAGTTTCATGTATCAAGAATCTAAGGCAGTCTTTTCCGCAACAAGACAGTTGAATTTTATATAGCATTCAGCATTGCAAGACTGTTCAAGGAATGTCCCAGGTTTGCGACTGCACGATGATGCACCAATGTGGCAATGCCAGGTCCCGAGGTTTTATACATGTATAGCGTCACGGTTATATTGGCCTGAAAATATATTTCTTGTGTATAGAGTGTACCAGATTACACAATTTTAAGCTTGTTAGTACCACATTCCAGCAAATAAGTTTATGGTGGTTGGCCTCTTACAACATGTAGCTAATTCTTACCACTTTCCGGCACTGGGTTAAGTATAGTGGTATACTGATATATTCTGGAATGGTAGTAGACTCAAGGACGCAGCGGCGCTGGGGTTACAGATGACTGCATCCAAAAATGACCGCTGGGCTACGTTAGGCACAAGTATAGATCTTTTCACTTTGGAAATTAGCCGTGAAGTAACGCATGGCGGGAACATTTTGGTTCAACTCACTCGTAGATAAAAAAAAATACCTAACCTTCACCGATCTGTATGACTGTGCGTCTCTTGTTTTGGCATATAATTAGTCAACAGTTCAGGTTGTTGACGGATGGACATAGGCACAGCCGCGGGCCAGTATACCATGGTGCGTGCAGTAACAACAAACGGGAAACTGCAGACGAAACGCTTTCTACAGTTACACCATCTTGTGAAGTCTGTAGAGGTAGCGAAGGATATCGATGCACGGTTCAAGAATGGGTACGGATCTGAGGATACCGTTTTCTCTTCTCTGTGCGTTACTGAGCGCCTTCGCAGCACAGTTCATGGCTTTGAGTAGTCAGGCAGGTGTTCCCGGACTCCAGCTGATCTTCCTCATGAAAGTAGTACAGCTGTTTTGTATCCTAGTCGCAATGCCTTGGTTTAAACCGAAGATGACAATTGACGACACACCGCAAACCGTGATCTTGTCCTTGTCAGCAGTTACTGACAACGTGGGAACAATCTTGGCATTCCTGTCCTTCGTCTTTGTCGTTCCAGGGATCGCCTTCGGTATCATCCAAGGATCGATACCTGTCTTCACTGCCTTGATAGGATTTGTGTTCCTGAAAGAAACTGTACCTGCCGTGGACTTTTGTGGGATTGCTTGCAGTGCAGCTGGAGTTATCATTGTCGCGGTAGGCATGAGCATGGATGCCACTTCGTCACGGACACAGTGGCTCACGGTCGCCATTCTTCTGCCACTGGCAGCAGCTTCCACCAAGGGCCCAAATAACGTCCTCACGCGATTACTTATTGGAGTCTTGGGAATACCCATACTGACCGTAATGTTTTATGCACAGATGTTAGGAATACCGCTACTGTTGGCATTGACGTACATGTTTGAGACACCGCGTTGGACAATGTCTGCGCGAACAGTGGGGTACGTCATAGGACTATGTTTATGTGACCTTTTCTCGTCATTGTCTTTGAGACTTGTGCTGAAGATGGAAAAGGCTGGCGTTACGGCGACTTTGATGACGCTGACTATACCCTTTACCATACTGCTAGACTACATTTTCCAGTCAAAATTCCCCAGCCCTATGATACTGATGGGGGTTTCATTTGTAGTGCTGGGTATTGCCGTGATAGGAGGGCACACTTGGTGGGTGAATCGTCAGGAGATACGACATGGTGAGCTTATGGAGTTGCTGGACTTCGACGACTGAGAAAGGGAATTACACACTAGTAGATGATAATGATGGGAATTTCCTGTCGACAACTGTACTGCTTCTATGCGTTACGGTCGTCCAAGTTGTGATAGATAGAGTTGATACAAAGTATTTCATAATTAGTGAGGAACACTTGCTAATTTAATTACCCGGCTACAGGTAGTATCATAGACATAGTCAAGGACAGCAGCTGTTGATCCGCAGGGTGCTTGCTAAGAAACAAACATATGACAGTGGGTCATTGAAAAACAGTTACCTGGTTTCACAACTGCAGTTTAGCATCGAAAACTGGCCCACCAAGAGGTTAGGTGTGACAGGTCATTCAGAGTAATCTAACTAGCTGTTGCTGCACTCTGAGTGCCTGTCAATGGGGTGTGTTACGCCATTAACAATACCGGCTACAGATACTGGCAATATAGCTACAGAGCTAATATAACTTATGTCACATGTAAAATTTGACATCTTTGGTCAAGGTATGAGATACTGGAACCCTAGTTTTCTGTTTCTGGAAGTAAGAAACAGTAACAATGTAGTACATATCCTGAGATTAGAATTTATTTTGAATACAACCACTCTGTTTGCATTTTGTAGTACTGTACAACTTGTACAAGCATCATTTAAAATTAAAACATTTGTAAGACAAATAATAGATTACAAGAGGTGACTGAAAAGCCGACCCTGGTACAAAATACATGTACATTGTAGTTTCCATTTATCAATGCCTAATACATGCATATATTACAGAAAAGCAGTAAAGGACAATGTTTGCTCAGTGTTACACTGGTACTGCCCTCACACATTCTCACATGCAGAGCGTTGTGCACAGCCTATATTATATACCTTGAGGTGGCTGTGCTAAATAACACTGAAGTTTCCACACTGTTGAGGGCATGGCCTCTCACCAGCTGAAAATGAGCTTTAACTTAAGAAACATGTAGCTGATTCTCTGATTGCCACAGCAACAAAAGTTTGGCAGAGCACATCATGTTCATAGGAAATATTTGGCACGGAAGAATCAGAACTGTTATGTCAAACCCTGTTGTAACTCATAAAAAGCCTTGTTGAGTTTCTTCACCCTTTCTTCAGTCATTTTCTTGTTGTTCTCTGTCTCTCTCAACAACTCCCTCATTTCTTGTTCTACTTGTAACACCCTCTGATTTGCTCTATCTATCTCCTCCTGTTTTTCCTGTACAGCCCTCTCTAGGTCGTCTTCATGGGCTGCAACTTTGGCCTCCAGCTGTTTTCTGAAGGCATCATCCGCCCTCCTTAGTCTCTCCAGGGCTTCCTTTTCTGCCTCCATTGCCCGTTTTCTCTCCTCCTGAAGCTTCTTTTCTTTGGCATCAAAGTTTTCCTTGGCTTGTCTGACCTGCAGTTTAGATTGCACTGTGAACTGTCTACAAATGAATCACTACTCGGACAGGAGTGTAGAACACTTCTATAATTATATTTAAGCTATTTACATACTGTAAATGCAGAAACTTTCGCAGTGGTTTCCATGGCAGTAAGAGACTACAGTGCATGGTGCTACTGCAAACTTAAAACCATCACAAAAAGTCCTTTTCCCTGCTACCGCGAAAATCAAATCCCCGCAAACTTAAATGCATTTACAGTACCAAAACTCATTTTTGAAATCTGTGTTGATTTCTTAATTATTTGAAATACAGCTTTGAAACATTAACAGTCTGTTTGTTTGTTTGCCTGTTTTGCCCACTTGGGAAACTGACTTTAGGGGTATTACACCAGTGTTGTACAGTAAGTATAAGCTGTGTAAGACTGGACTGAAAGATTTGATACAATCACGACAGGAATTAGGGACCTCTACTCTTTTTGACAACTGTGGTGGGTTCTTTAGCTTGAGTTTTTGCTCTCCTTAACCATGGGGCCTACACTTAATAGCCATTCCAAGAGGATGTACCTAACCAAAGCAAGGTCCTCATTTTCCCCTGAGTCTTGTAAAGAAATGTGTATAAAGTGTTTTTCCAATGGTACGGCATGTAGCAGAGGGTTCTGCTTTACCTGAGTCTCCAGTGTGCCGATGAGCTGTCCCTTGTCCCTCCATTTCCTGTCCAGCACGTTCAGCGCCTTCCTGTTCTCCTCCAGCTCCTCCTGTGTGTCGGACAGCTGCTGCTTCAGCTGCTCCTTCCGCTCAGTCAGCTGCCCAACCTTCTCCTGGGGAGGGGCAAACAATGTCAGGACATCTGTGAATAGTTCCATCAGGTTGGCAAGTCACTGAATTCAGAGACTCTTTTTTCACAACCACAGCTTTGCAGTACAATGTGAAGCACTCAGAACTGCCCTGATGAGGAAGGTGAAATAAAGCTATGGTTGTGAACAAGTGTCTCTTAATTCAATGTCAAGACATACAAACAACTGAACTTTTTGAAACGTATTTCCATCGACATGTTATAGTCAGCACTGTCCCAGAATGTAGTGTGCATATTAACTTTTGAATTATCCATATTTCATAGTTTTTACCTGTAGGTCTTGAGAATGTGTTGTCTCCTCTGTTAACCTGCTCTCCAGATCCCTCTGTACTTTCAGCGCCTCCTCTCTTGCCTTCTTGACCTCCTCATCCCTCTCTCCCAATCCCTCCTTCAGCTTCCTGATAGTGTCTGTCTGGTCCTCCAACATCTTTGTCTTGATCTTAAGGGCATCATTGTCTCTCTCGTTCTGTTTCTTAAGGAGACTGACTTCTGCTGTCAGAGCTTCTATTTTGGCCTCCAGACGTCCTCTATCCTGGGCAAGGGAAGCTCCTGCAAATACATGACATTAACCATATAATGTGTTGTGTGTATAACACAGAACACAGACAAATAAACAGACTGAAACACGGGTGAATCTTGTAGTAGCCTCTTTCACGTAGTCTGATTAATGACTTGTCTTACCAACCCTGAAATGTATTTTCTGCATTTTGTGTTTCTGACCTTGCTGTGCGAGTTCCTGGCTCCAGAGTTTCTTCTCTGCCCTGAGACCCTCGATGATCGACTCCTGTGCAGTCAGCTGAGACTGCAGCCTGACCTTGTCCTGTCTCATCACCTCCACGGCCGGCAGCCTCCTCCTGGCCTCCTCCAGCTGGGTCTCAAGAGTCTGGTTACGTTCCTACAAGGAGATAAAACCCACATGTCTAGCCTTAAGATGCTACGGCAAGTTCCATTGACTGTCACAAATTCCTTCCGCCAGTGAATGCAAATCTGGGAGGTTTAAATTGTGAAAATACAGACTGTACCCTTAGAAACACCCCAAGAAAAGCTTTGAATGTTCATCCTATCCAAAATCCTTCCATTTAAGCAACAGCTAATACAGCATCTTTTAAACTATCTGATGGAAGCCTTTGGGATAGTGTGAAATTCAAATTGGCCCTGGAACAGAAGTACTAAGCATTATCACAGTCCAGGTATGCAAAGAGCTAAGGACAGTACAGAGTGAAAGAGGCTGGTGCTGGAAGCTACATGTATCATAGTCCTCGACCCTCAAAATGAGATGGGGTAAGGTGAAGAATGAGATATACTGACCCTGAGGTCCCTTAGTGCCTCCTGTCGTGACTTTGACAGCTCTGTTATCCTTCCCTTCTGTTCCTTCACCATGGCTGTCAGCTCCTGCACCATTGTTGACACTTTCTTCTCCTTGTCCTGAGCTGACACCATGGCTGCCCTGTACCTGGAGGCCTCCCCTGTGGCGTTCTCAAAAGCCTCCTGGACTTCCCTGAACCTGCTGGCTTCTATCTGTAAGGCCATTCTGAACTCATCCTCCAGATCTGCGTACTGCTTGGTCAGGGTTTCAATTCTGATAAGAAATAAGAACATTGTATGAAAGCTAGACTAGTAAAAAGACGTGCCCACATTTTTTAACCTAAATGAGTGTGAATGAGGACAAGATGGTTAGAAAACCCAAGATGCCTAAATTTTCAAAATAGAAACCTTAAACATTGCAAGAAGAGTTAAAACGGCATTGTATTAAAGCCAACAAGTTTTTTTTTGTGGCCTTAAGTTCATGTTAGTAGTCGGTCACCAACAGACAGACAAGAGACAGCCTTGTTTTCCCCCACCTTTGCTGTTGAGATTTAAGCTCCTGGGAGTGCCTCCTTTCTTCTTTTGCAACTTCTCTAGCAAGCACCTCTTGGAATTCCTTACTGTTCATGGAAAAGCGACCAGCAAGTTCCTTCCTGCAATGACAGTTGTGGCAAACATGGTAGTTTAAGAGACATCAAATCCTGTTTAAGATATGTGCATCATTTGCTAACAATGAAATACTTAGAAGCAATCACAAATTATTACAACTAGTCTATATCTTTCTTAGTCACAAAAATGTTGGTTGTCCAAATTATTTGGTAAGGGTGGTATTACGTAGTCTTGTTAGAGTAGGGTTCCTTCATGGTGTGGGTGAATCAAACTTTGCTTGTCTTATGCAGCTTGAATGGTATAAAACTGATGGTTTATCAGTTATGCAAAACAAATTAACAAAATGAGATAGAAACCTGTGATCCTGCTCCCGTTCTGCGAGGAGTGCCTGTAGTGCCTGGATCTGGTCCTTGTGCTGCTGTAGGGAGTGTCGTACCAGGTCCAGCTCCCTCTGGGAGGCAGATGCTTTCATCTGAGCCTCCTGTGTCTTCTTAGCCTGCAGTAGCAGGTAGCAACAAATAACAAGATTTAAGAAAGATTATTGACTTCAATTTGTTGACTTTTTGGCGATCTACAAAAAGTGTTTATACAAATATGGCCACAACTCGTCAGCTGTAGGACAGGGGAGTTACATTTATCAATGAAATTTTGCAAGCAAGTTTCAAAGATATCAAACATTCCATCTCTCCAGAAAACTTGTGAAAATAGGTAAAATGTTCTATATCAACAACACTGAGAAAACTTAAGGATACATGTCTTTTTCCCTGCCAATTCTGGTGTGAAAAGAGTCTAATTACCAACCTCATGAGCCAGCTGCTGCAGTCTGTCTGTCTCCCTCCTTGCAGCTGTCTCCTCCATGGCCTGTAGTGCTCGTCTCTGGTCCTCCTCTGCTTTCTCTGCTGTTCCAAGTTTCTTTACAGTTCCTCCAAACTGTTCCTATTGGACAAGACAGAGGTCCAGTAAAGTTACAAATTTCAAGTCTTCAAATGAGGTGAAAAGGTGGAATTGAGTACCTAGCTTCGGTTAGGCACATTCTCTCAGATGGAGGGCCCATCTTTTTTAGGAGAGCCACACTTTGATCATCTTAATGAACCCAACACACTTATTTAAAAATGTAGAGGTCCGAATCCCAGCGGAAATGGATCAAACTGTCTGGTCTATGGGGTGACATCAGGAAAAGGTGTTTATGAAAAAAAATAAACTTGAGACTTACCAAATTTTTGGCTCACTCCATCTGCCTTGTTCAGATGAAAATTTGGTTTGGTCCCATCTCTTTCCATGTTGGTTTGATAAAATTTATTTTTGTCATAATGTCACTTACAAACACATAAGGGTAATAGTCACCTGTTGTGTCCATCCTTCCACAAATGCGGTAAATCTCAATATTAAGGGAATACCTTCAGAGCGTCTAGCTGATCCTGAAGCTTCCCCCTGGTCTCCCGTTCATTCATCAGGGCCTGCTTCAGCCTGGAGGTGGCCTGGAGAGCAACCGCCTGGAGCTCCTGCTCTTCTGAACCTGGAGTGGGCGTGTGTGGGGAGGGTCAAATTGAGATTTGATCCTCAGCATTCCCCTATGCAAAGCCTCACCTGCGGTCTATAAATACACCTTAAAGAGGCTCTGCTAAACTGGGCTTAGGTTTCCACTTTTATGGTTGTGGCTTCTAACCAGCCAATCTAGCCAATCACAGAACAGCCTACGTAAAGCTGTTTCTCTGATTGGATGACAGATGGTTACAGGCCATGTCTGTAAAAGTGAAATTTCAGCACAGTTTAGCAAAACCTCCCTAAGGTATATTCTATAGGATGGGGGCTAAGTGCTGTGTAGAAGAATGATGTAATGATTCCTGATTGACATCAAATTTTATGTTTCAATCTCCTAAATGTACACATTTTGAGTCGTAAACCAAAGCCTGGTGAAATAAATGTACTCATTGGACATCCAAGGGGTTTTTAGACTACTTGTAACAAGGCAGACCTTTTTCCTGTAGCGTTTTGACCTGGTCGGCCAGTCTCTTGGCTGCCTGTTCAGCCTTCCATCTCCTCTCTCTCTCACTGTCAAGTTCCCTCATCAGCTCCTGCAAAAATAGTCAAAGAGAATTAACAAGCCAGACCATACTTTCAACTCTACCCAGTATCCTATTTCACTGCTTTCACGTTAGATGGACATTTAAGTAGTATGTACTTTGGTATGACTTGATCTCATGACCTACATAATGCAATGTGAACATTTTACTCATTAGACCATTGAACCAGTAACCCCATTTGTTTCTGGGCATAAATGTAAGTGTTCAAGACATTTTCTCTTGACTCACCAGAAACTGTTTGTCTGACTCCACGTCCCGGGGATGAGGTGCTCTCATTGACACAGCCACAGCTGTTGGTCGGCTGGTGTCAGAGGGAGGGCTGGATGTGCTGGTTCCTCCTTTTCTTTGTTCCTCACTGTAAGAAAATCAGACAACACCAGGCCTAAACATGCTGTCATCTATCCAAAAGCAATCTACAGAAATTGTGAAGGTTCTAACTAAAGACAAATGCTTCTTATCTAATGTTCCTTATCTACATGTTTTCATAGAGTTATGTGCTTATAGGGATTGTATACTCGACATGTTCTGGATGAGAGTTTAAACAAATTGACATTTTGACTCTTGTGCCAGTCTAAGAGAGTTTTTATCAGCACCTGGTCTGCCCCTTTTGCTGCCTTGCAAGCTCCTCCCTCCTCCTGGATGTTGCTGTGCTTCGTCCTGCTGTCTTCATCTTCCTCTCCTTCCTCCTCCTGCCTGGACCAGCTTCTGTGTCACTCTCATCAGTATGGTCCACATCTAAGAAAATGTTCAACATTAAAAACAATATAAATGAATAGAACTACCAATACATATCAATGATAATTTCAGAAATTATGTCTGTAAACAATGAAAACTTATGGTGTAATGTAAGAGTAATCAAAACAAAAAGTAACTAAAAAGCTTACAGAAGAGGATAAACCAATTGCAAGCTATATTTTCAGAAGGTCTTTAGCATGCATTTACATACATACCTCTTTTAGCAGGCTGTCTGGTAGGTCTTCTTTCTTGAGTGGAATCCTGCCTTTCTTGTGGTGAAGAGGAACTTGTTTTTCTGGGCTAAAACAGAATATATATAAATAAATAAAAATTCTGTGCTTTGGAATCAAAGATATAATCCTACTCAGTTCTTACTTTTTATAAAATAAACTATGCATTATAAGATGTCTGTAAATTGCAGAATGAAATAACTGAGTGGCATTAAAAGAGACACGAGATGGAGAGGTCACAGGTTCAATTCCTGGCATTCATGGCCATATATTCTGTCATTAGGAAAAGCATTTTACACCACTTTCCTTACTCCACACAGATGTAAAAATTGGTATTTAGTTGGGAGGTAAAAGGCGATGGAAGGAAAGGAATGGGTGTCGTCTTCCTATACCATGCCCTAGACACAGTTGACAACAACCCAGATTGCAGGGACCTTTGCCTTGACCTATCCTAAATAATGGTGGTAATTACATTCACAATACTAGTACTCAATAGTAAAGAATCTAACCATATGAATAGTCATTCTGCTTAACACTTCTGACACACAGTTGCAGATTTACCTGTGTTTTCCCTGCATACATGAGATGTGCCAGCTGATGCTCCAGTGTCTCTAGCCTGACCTCATGGTCCACGGACAGACGACCTCTCCCTGTCACTTTTGCCTGTAAGTTTGAGGACAATTTTTGATTTCATGAACTTTTGCCACATAAAGGTTACCACAGTAGTGCTACCCAATGTTGTTTGGCCTCTTCAAAATGCCATTTTCCTTAAAAAGGTATGAATAGAGCCAAAAGTTTAACCCATGAGAAAAAATATATGCTCTTTCACATAGTACAAAGAACAAATCAGAGCAGGTCTTTCTACTTCTAGTGTGATCCACTTCAAGGACATTGACTCTGCGAATTTCCTCAATAAGTGGCCCAAGTAGTTTGCAAATCATATGCATTTCTTCAATTTAGACAAAGGTAATGAAAACATTGCATACAGATTATGTCATGAGTGATATCCACTGGACACCTGCTGTTAAGAGTTTGAAATGTTAATTCTTTTCCATCCCTGCACAAAAACTTGTTTTTGATGCAGACATGATGGGGGGGGGGCAAACTTTCATGATTCTTTATTCCTCATGAGAACGTATTTCTACGTAATACACAAAGTGGACAAAATTGAACGTTGAATAGTGCACAAGATATAGCAGCACTATGTTACAGTTATGTGGAATAGATGCCTGCTGACCCTTGGCTCAGATGCCTGTCCACCTGCCCTTTGGACAGGTGACACGTCCACATCAGTGCTTGTTGTGGTGACCTCCGGAGTGGTGACCGGTCGGCGGCGGAACTGCTGCAGAGCTGCTTCTATCCTGGGGAAGGCTGCTTCAAGGGGACCCAGGTCCTGAGGTGGAGGAATCATTCATATCATTAGTGTCATCATTCTAATCCTTACAACAAAGCTTCCTATCAACTTTTAGATGTTGAATTGTATTCATCATAATCAGTTCATTGCAAAAAAACACAATCTTTTGTACAAGCATGTGTTCAAAAAATAAACATTGGGGACCAACTGTTGAGAGAACCTACCTTTTCTTCATCAAATGTTGTATCTGATGATAACAAGTATTCCAGGTACTCTTCAAGACCTGCAGAATTTACAGAAGATTGTCACATGAGGGAGCCTTGCTCAGTATACTAAAATCAAGGCTAGGTTTTAACCTCCTTAAATAAAATAGATGCAGTTATAGATCAGATGCATCAAGTTAGTGAATACACACTGCACCTTACAAATACAATATCAATAGTTACCTGGAATGTCAGTAAGAGCTTCCCTCGCTGCTGGCCTGCCTCCTCTGTCCCTGCCATCTAACACTTGTACCTGCGGGACTAGACTCAGCACTGTCTCACGGTAGTCTGCAAATAATGGTGAAAAAGTGTATAATATAATGAATGAAGTATGCACACAGATATGATCAACCAAATAAAGTTTCCAAAGTTTTCATGTTGTCTATTTGAGTTATTTTGACAACTTGACTGTTTACATTCATGAGACTATCCCAAGTTCATACCTGGAGCAGAACAAACAGGATTGCCTTTCCCATCATGCATCAACGTGAGGTCTGTGAGATGAGTACATCCCATAAGGCATTGCACCACATGATTGATGGATGTTAGTTGGTTGCCATGGAGTTCCACATGACTCAGTCTGTAGCCACTCCCACTGAGCTGCCTGAACCCTGAGATGTCTTCCACCTGGTTGTACGATATGTTGATCCTAGACAAAGACCTGAGAAAAAAAGATGATGTTAAGAAGGGAAGAGTTGTACTGTGAAAATCATTTAGGTACAGGTCCACAATACCAAAACACCAATGTGATGTAGTTGGTAATGTATTTGAACAGACTAACACACAAATGGATACATTCTTTTACTTCTTTTCTAACTGAAAAGTTACTTCCACCACAAAAATAAAGATTTACTTTAGAAATGATTATAACATTATCTCTCTTGCACCTCATGTGATATATCTCTAGAAATCCCCCTGATAATATTGACATGGTTGTACTTACCTAAGCCCTTGCAGTCCGTCAACCACCCTAATAAGATTACAAGCCAAATTTAAAGTCCTCAAGTTGACCAATGAACCGAGCCCTTCAATTCTCACGATCTGATTGGACGACAGATCCAGGTGCCTTAGGTTAACCAGGTGCTGTATGTTCTCTATTTGCGATATCTGGTTACAGTGGAGGTTGAGAACTTGTATGGACTGGGACAGTGGAACATTGCGGAGACTGCTGATGTTGGCATCTATCAGACAGAGTTCAGTTGTAGCGCCTGGTCCTGGGACATCGCGGGTAGGATGTGCCATGCCACTCTGGCCTAATGCGAGGCTGTTTGATAGGAAACATATAAAAACAGTGATAAATTTCTGACTAGTATTGAGTACCATTTGGCCAAAGCTAGTGACAGGATGTTCATGTCGATAGGAATTTTTTGCCACTATTGACAACTTGGTCATTGACCTTGGATGTATCGACAGACCTGCCTGTCCCAGCTGGCTACGGACTACATGTAATGTTGAATAAAATACTAGTCTATCTACCACTCTGCTATCAGCAAGGGGCTGTGGCCTGAAATACTGAAGTACCAGAAAAAGCTGATACAATAGTGATAAGGGGCCAACATCCAGTCACCACTCCATCAAATTATAGGATTCTGAGTTACTGGTACGAACACACAAAGACAATCCAAAACAATATCTCCTGTAGAAGTTAAAACTGCTTCCCGGAGGTAACAAGTACAAGGTGAGAAAGAACAACCAACATTTTGTTATCATGCATGATGGCTTGAAGTTGAACGGTTATCCCATCCCGCCATGGCGGTCTTCGATATGATTTTCAAGAAAAAGCCACATACAGAGGTTAGCCTGTGTGGGCGCTTATGCAGTCAAACAACAAAAGTACCTGGAAAAAGAAGTAAAAGGAACTGGTTGACCTGTCTTATCTCCTAGACGTCTTGGCACAAAATTGTGATCACGGACATCCCAACCGATGGAACTCAAATCTAGCGCTTCCGCATTAGGACTATCACACGTAAGAAAAGGGGGAGTTGAAAAGTTGTTTTGCACAGTTTATACGCAAAATTGGAACGCAAACTATCAATTTTATATTAAATCTATATGACAATATATCATGCTAAGGTATATTTTTGTTATTTTTGTGGATAAAAGTCAATCAGATAACATATAATTCAAAGATGACGCCCCTTCGCTCACAATGGAATAATTGTAGCTATTACCCAGAATGCAACACAAATCGTCACCGGAACGCAAATCTTTCGCAATATTTTTGTGATTTTCTGAATATTTAGCGCAAGTTTGCAGTATATCTGTATCTCATCAACAACTGACGAACTAGGTTAGTGTCGTGAATACATTTTCGTTCACATCTTTGTGCGTTTTCAACGTTATGGTATAATTTTTGAGTGGCCATTATATCGGGTGCCGTGGGGAGGGGGGCGATATGTCGCATGCAGTGCAACACACCACAACAAGAAATCGAAGGTGTCATACTCCGTGGAATACGTAAAACGTAATTTTCCCATGCTAAAGCACTATCCATTACAGACGTTAGTGATGATCCCATTGACCCCTTCTCTTCTGGGCCCCTCTGCCCTCAGTCATCAGCTAATCTTCCTCTCTTCCCAAATGCTCCCATAACAAAGGGGACATAAATTCCTTGCCTTGGCTGACAAGCTCTCCAGGAGTATGTCACACTACTGACTACATGAAGGGATGTTGATCATATTGTAGTACTTGGAAAGCAGCAATAGTGGCCAAAAATTCCCGTGTTTCTTTAGAATCTCAATAACTACTCACACACCAAAATTCAGAAAAACAAATCAAAAGGATCTTCATCTGAGTATAGGTGCCAACCGACATGAATGAACAAACCAAAACAGTACTCCCGTTGGAGGTGAACCTTTTTCCAGATGTATGTAACAACAAAGGTGCTGATTATCATATTCATTTCCTTTTATATAATCCTCAGCATTTGTAACAAAGCATCATCAACGATGGACTTCGATGATGACCCATCCCTTCATCGTTTGGAGGGTTCCGATGGCAAGGAGGTCGGAGGCCTCATCATCAAAAAAGGTCCTTCCACAACAGATGACAAACACACCTTCAAAGCACCCGCACCCAGGACTTCACTTCTAGGTAGGGATGTGTACCCAATTGTAACATGAGTTAGGCCTAGGAAAAAAAATGTTGTGTTTCCTGTTTCAGTCCTGAAAAAATTAGGGTCGGTAGGGGACCGTACTGTGTTTAGTGAGGGGGGAGGGCCGGTCGCCAGAGGGTCGGGTCAAAAAATTTTTGCTAGGCCCTCCCCCCAGGTAAAAATTTTTTTGCTAGGCCCTCCCCCTGGCAAAATATTTTTTTGCTAGGCCCTCCCCCCTCCTATCAACTTTGAAAAAATATTCAAGACGCCAATAAAACATGCGCTCCCATTTGGAAATGTGCTTTGCGTCCTTGGTCCTACTTTTTCATGATTTTCATCGCGAAGCAGATCTCTCGTCCCTAGTAAAAAAAAAAAGGAAAACAGAATGGCTCAAAATATCTGCTTAATAATAGAAGGAGAAATATCTGCTTCATGGAGGCATAAATATTTGCTTTATAGAAGCTATTTCATTGCTTTGATATCAAAACAACACCTAAAAAGCATTTGTATCTGGATTTCTAGTAGATTTGCGCCACGAAGCAGTGCGCGCCCCGCCCCCATAATTTATGTATTGCAAGCTCGCGGGCCTGAGCGGCTTGACGGAAACCATTTTCAATGTACATGTACATATACATTGTATTTTTAACTTTTTCCTGGTTCTGTGGTGGTAATAACTTACGGTAAATCGGGGAAAAAATGAATACCAAAATGACAACGCGGTTGGACTAACCAAAACTGTAGTGGGGAGGGGGGCGCCGACGCATGACGCTGATTTTCCCACGGCGGGGTAGACCGGCGCCTCTCTAGCTCTATGCGCCGGCGACTTGCAGGAGATCTTTTAAAAATGCCAAACTTTTTTGCCACGATTTCCTGCATTGCTTTTTTATGGGAAAATTTGCTGGTTAAATGATATTTCTATGGAAAAAAAATACGAGGGTTTCAAGTTTTTGAGAACGACGTTTCCAACACCGGCATGTCTGACGCCAAAGGCACGAAGAATCGCAAGGTAGGTCCGGGGAAATTTTGAAATCTTGACCCTTGAAGCTATTTCCTTCAGTTTGAGGGAAATATTTTGCTGACAAACAAAGCTAACTTTCATGGAATTTCAATTTAGAAATACAAAATTAAATCCCCCCGAACACATTATCATGATGTCGGCTACCAAAGGCGCGAGGCCGGTCACGTCAAAAGGGATCCAGGGAAATTTGCAAATCTTACCCTCGAGCTCTGAAACGCCATTTCGAAATTCTTACATTTTGAGGGCAACAGGACAGGGGTAAATTTTGCTGGCAGACTAATCTAGAGTTTGATAACATTTCTGTAAGTGAAAAAGTTTTTCGAGGGCAATGCATAAGACCCGCCCCCTCCCCTATCGCATTTTCACTGTGTCCCGAGTGCCAACCTTTGGCGATCCCTTGCGGAGGTCCAGAAAAATTTTGAAATCTTGACCCTCTGAAACGCCGTTTCTTGGATTTTAAGGGACAAATTTTGCTGGTAGACTAAGCTATTTTTTTTTTGCTTGGCCCTCCCCCCAAGTCAAAATTTTTTTGCTAGGCCCTCCCCCTGGCAAAATATTTTTTTGCTAGGCCCTTTCCCCTCTGGCGACCGGCCCTCCCCCCTCGCTAAATGCCGTACGGTCCCTAGGTAGGGATTATCTTCTTTTTTTTCTTGTAATTTTTTTTTGGCTGGCCAAATCTCTAGTGATACATATTACAATACAGTCGAACAAAGTAAACTGAAGTGCATGAGGACACTTCTCTTTTAATGCAAACTTTAATTTTGTGCACAATAGATACATTTATTCTTCATTATATAGGACAAGCAGTGTTTTTGCTTCAATAGGAAGCAGGCTCAATAAAAATTCTAACTGGAAACTGTGACTCCTCTGCCCACCCCCAAAAAAGTCTAGGGTCGGCAGGTTTTTCTAGGGTAGGTAGGGAAACAGGAAACACAACATTTTTTTCCTAGGCCTTATAGGTACATGTACTTTGGCCCAATACTGGTACAGAGGTTTACATATAAGTTTGGAGATGTACCTGTACCTGAACTGTTTGACATGTAAAACAGTTAAGTAAGCTGTCTGTGTACATGTGGTCTTTAATGATGGTAGAAACATGAATATACAATTATCAATAACAGAATGTTTATTCAGGCTTGGCTGTGCATGTAAGATTTACAGTACAAGTGATCATTTATATCTAGGGATGTGTACCTTAATGTATATACGGGTATACAGGTACAGTCCAAAAGTTATATACATGTACTAGGGTGTACGTATATCCAGGTACAGTACTGGTACATTGATGTTCCCATATTTTGGACCTGTATGCGTACGTGTGCTTTTCGTGGTACTATACCTTTCACATTCCTTCTTCTAGGCCTAGACAAGTTAGCGGCTCAGAAGAGAAAGGAGAAGGAGGAGAGTGAAGAAGGGAAGACACCGAAGAGATCAAAGGCATCGTCTTATAATGATGACTGGGACGAGGAAGATATAGAAGACGAAAAAGAGGACAGGCAAAGTTTTGGCTCAAGAAAAGATAGGTGGGTGTCTGAGTGGCTTTGATTGCCCATACACTGAAATACATATAATTATAACACTTTTATGCATGTGATATAAGAAGCGTCCATATGTACAAAATGAACTCAAAGAACAGCAGTATACAAATTGATTATGGTTTTTCGTAAGCCCAAAGTTATAAATAGGATGTTGCCGTTTTCAATAAAAAGTTATGGGCATAATTGACAGGCTTTTGCTGTCAAATAATGCAAGCATGATTCTGTAGCATAGTGCAAAGATAGCTAATTTCTTTTGAAAATAAACAAAGTATATCACATCTAACTAGGATATTATATATACAGATGTAATTGTATATCATATTTTAGCAAGTCAGTCATGTGTTGTTATTTCTTGTTGCCCCTCCAGACATTATCGTCCAGCTAGAGTGGAGACCCCCTCCCATCCTGGGGGTGTCAGTGAAGAAGTGAGAGAAAAACTGCAGAAAAGACAGAAAGAAAGGGAAGACAGAAAACATGGGGTCTACGCTTCATCCAAGGAAGAAAAGGAAAGAAGAAGAGATCGGGATAGAGACAGAGACAGAGACAAAGATAGGAATAGAGATAGATATAGGGGTAAATGTGCCAAATGCTTCTTTTGGTACATGTTATGTAGTTAGATTGTCTAAGCAATTCTGTGCCCATTTAGGTGATAGCCAATGAAAAAAATGTAATGTTTCCAGTTACCCTAAGTGATGAAAGATTGTAAATTTGCTTTTCAACAAGTTCTCCACATTTCTGTTGTAAACAGACCCACCCAACATAGGTCCCTTTTATGTTGATAGCTTGCAGTAGTTGTGACCATATTTGTTGAATCAGCTGGGCAGAATTCAGAAAAATATAAGAGAACCTCTGCCTACCAGCTCTTTTTTTTCGAAATGGTAATTTATCATCATCAATTTTCCTTGGTCTTGTAAAATTCTTATGGTGTAAGTTTTTCCTATCAAATCTTGTATAGCACATGATGTAGTTGTACCTTGAATGTGGGAAAAGTATGCCTGCCCTTCTCACCTGTGCTGTAACATTTTGTCCTGTACAGGTGATCGAGACAGGAGATCAGAGAGAGGGTCAGAACGAAGTCGGAGAGACTGGTCTGAGCGGAGCAGCAAGAGTTGGAAAGATGAACCTGGTACTCCCAGATACAGACCAAAAGGTACATACACCTCTGTCCTCATAGCTGTGCTTATTGTGTTGTATCTGGGTAAGGGAGTATGAATGAGATTTTGTTGTTTTGTGAAAACATTTTTTCTAGCTGCTTACTTTTCGGTAATCTAATGAAAGTAGGGGACTTTGCTGCTATCTTTTGTGTTGTTGTTTTTTATGTTGATTGCTGGAAGTGTGAAGAAAATTGCACAAATATGCTGAAAATTAGTTGAAAATGTCAATATGGATGAAAATGTTATGGAGAAGTGTGCTGTATTTGCAGTTTGAAGCCCTGTTCCTTTAAGTTACCATGCACATTCTGCCACCAGTTATGCAAATAAATTCAAAATCTTCTGTCCAGGTGCAGAAACACCATCTAGGTCCAACTGGGAAGACGATGAAGACCTCAGGTCAACGCCATCAAGAAACTCATCCTGGGACCTGCCCACCCCGTCCACGGGATCACGGGACGGCGACCGTAGCGTACGCAGCGAGCGCAGCCACAGGTCCACTAGGGATGGTGATTATAGTGAGAGAAGGTAATGGATGTTCTTTGTTCTTCTTTTTCACAAGTTTAAATGTAGCACTCCTGTATATTATTATAGTGAAAGAGTTATGCTGAGGCTTTTTTTGGCTGTATTTTTCTGAAATGATAATGAACCTTTTTCTGACATTTTTTTCAGACAATGGAAGCTGTTGCTAGATAAAGAAACTGTCTTAAGTTTGGAAACTAGCCTTGTTGACATGTATGCAATATTAATTGACATTGTGTATCATTGTATGTGTCTACTTTTTTCTTCAATGTACAATGTAGTCTTGCATTTGATGCATTTCCTTCATTATAAATGGAATTGTTACAGATGAAGACTTACGTCTATGTACATGTATGTATATGTAATGGACATAACCAGCAATTTGATCCACATTACAGAAAAGCTCCCAACAAAAAGTCAGTAGATGAGACGCCACTCTTCACCCCTACACACAAGTACAATGACTGGGCTGATGACAGGAGACACATCGGCATTACTCCAAGAATATCTAAAGGAAGAGGTAAACCTTTCAAAGATGCCTAGAAAACAATAAGGCCCAGGAAGAAATGTGTTTCCAATAATCCGACTGACACAGGCAAAACTCTATACAATTGAAATTGATGTTATAGATACCAGTGTCCTGATGGATTTTAGTTTTACATGGTTAAACTGTATTTGTAGGATCACTTTAGCCAAAATCTAAAGTATCCCTACCTGTTGATCCTAATTTTTTAGTACCCTAATCAGAAACATCTAAGATACTTAGTTATCTATCAATGCTGAAGATAAAAACTTGATAAATTCAATGACTTTGTCATTATGATTATCTATATGAAGTATTACATGAATTACGCCATTGAGACATTGATGTCTCCAATTTTGTCTCTTCAGGAGAGGGCAAAAATGAAGAAGAAATTTCCTTTGCATCAGAGGAAGAGCGCATGCAGTGGATAGAAGAGCAAAGGGTACTTAAGCACACCTTTATTACTTCTGCTTTGTACTCCTTGTAGTAGAAATGTACTTTTCACCTCAGGGAAAAAGGTTCACCTCTGTTGGTGCTATTGTTTTTTGGTTATGTGTATTTGCACCTACATGTATAACTCTTCATGGATTTGTATGAAATTTCCTATGTACCTAGTTATTGAAGTCTCAAAGAAACATGGAAATTGTAGGCCCCATGCAGCCTTTTCAAGTACACATTACAGGCGGACACCCCCTTCCTGAAAGTAGTTAAATTTGTATATAGTCCATTGACAGCTGACGGGCCTGGCAAGCTCCATGACGAGGTTGCAGTTAAGATTATTTAGAACTCACATTTATAATAACTAATTGAGATAGCTACAACTAATACAGAAATTAACAGACTTTTTCTTTGCTGTCACTAGCAACTAGACCGTGACTGGTACGGCATGGATGAAGGTTATGATGAGCAGAACAACCCCCTGTCAGGCATGTCTGAGGAGTATGTCAAGAAGAAGGAAGAGAAGATTGCCAAGCAGGTGGTGAAGAGGATATCAGCACAGAAGAAACAAATCAATGAGGTAAGGATATGGGATAAATCTTTAGCATTTTAATTTTTAAGATTACAAGATGGCGAGGTAGTGTTATGGATAGGGCTATTGACTTAAGATGTAAATGTTCTGGCTTCAAATCTCTCGCATGCCCCAAAGTTGTGCCCTTTGTGAAAGGTACCTATTTTCTCACTTGACTCAGGTGACAATGAGTACCTACCTGTATCTTCTGTTCTTGATGGCTTTGTGAGGATATATCAGTAATTCTGTCAAAATTTGTTACATGAAAAAGATTTACACAGAGGGTGTAAAAACCGTCCTGACTGTCCATCACAATCAGCAGTTCAGTCAATGATTGCATGGCAACTAGTGAGAGACTGGCTGTATGTCCGGCAAATATTTGCTTATCTATGCCTTTATTTTACATATTTACATTTTGACAGAGGTGGGTAGGGCTACGGGATGAGTCTATTGCTGTTATTTGCAAATCTGTCTTGTCTAGGACAATGAAAGATGGGAGATGTCCCGCATGTTGCGGAGTGGTGTGGTACAACGTACCGAGTTTGACGAGGACTTTGAGGAGGAGAGTCAGCGCAAGGTTCATCTGTTGGTCCACAACATCGTGCCACCTTTCCTGGACGGACGGATGGTCTTCACCAAACAGCCTGAGCCAGTTATACCTGTCAAGGTGTGGGGTCATAGATCACTTCTATTTTCCAGTCTTAAAGGGGTACTCAACAGCGCTATTTTAGAAAAGACCGCATTTTATGAATCCCCAAAATTTTGGAAGATTTCAATACATGCACAGATCAACAAAGTATCGAAGCATTTGTAATAGAGTAACTCGAAGATCAGCCAGTAGGTACCCCAAAAGTAAGAAGGTCGTTATTGAAAAACCTTTTTCAAACTTAAGTATTTTTGTAGTATTTTTTTTGCGGTCTGTGGAAGAGCTTAACAATATTTTGAGCATGAAGCAAGTTTATTGTGTCCTGTACATTAATGTCCGGTCGTACTGCAGGATGCGACCTCTGACCTGGCCATCATTGCGAGGAAGGGCAGCATGACGGTGAGGAAGCATCGAGAACAGAAGGAACGAAAGAAGGCCCAGAAGAAGGAGTGGGAACTGGCTGGAACCAAGATGGGAGACATCATGGGAGTAAAGAAAGAGGAAGAAAAGGTACCAGATGATTGAGTTGACCTTGTTGAGTTGTTCTGTTTGTAGCAAATGCATGCCCTTTTAACATAAGCTTTCTTGGGCTAAATCTTTAAGTTTGACTAAAGACAGTCTGGCTATGTTCTTTATAATAAGTACACTTTTCTTCCTTTCTTTTTTTCCCATGGTGGCACAGGGGCGTGCCCAATAGTATAACATATAGGAAATCATTCCTGTAAGAGGGCGGCAGTAAGACCAGTGTTGTGACTAAGACACTTACCTGGGTTGTCCTTCCCCAAGTTTGAAAGTTCTCTATCAGCCATATACATGTATGCTTCTACTCATTAGACACAGTCACCATTGGCAATGTTTCTACTTTGTCAGCATTGTTTTCTTATATTTGAAAATTGAATATCTCACCCAGGACACAGCAGGGCCAGAGGGAAATGTTGACTACAAGCACAACCAGACCTTCGCAGATCACATGCAAGACAAGTCTGAGGCCACCAGTGAGTTTGCCAAGAGGAAATCCATGAAGGAACAGAGACAGTTCCTGCCTATCTTTGCTGTGCGAGAAGAGGTAAAATTTAACAATGATGTTCCTTATATAAAGATACTTCTCATCCCAATCAAACCATGACAGACCAAAGCCTTGGTTCCATTTATTCATTCTTTACTTGATTGGTGTAATGAGATTTTTATTCTTACGCATTATGAATGTCTGTTGTCAGGCCTAGGAAAATCAATGTTGTATTTCAAAGTACGGTCTTGCAAAAGATAGGGTTGATAGTAAATAGGAACTCTCTTTTTTTCTTTTACTTTTAGATGTCATCCAAAGTGATCCAACACATAAAGTTTAACATTATGTAAAACTAAAATGCATTGGGACAACGGTCAATGTATTATCAGCATCATGCATTTGTATTTTCATCACACAGATTTACATTGTACTAGCTTGAGTACTTTGGTGCCTTATGAATATTTCTTACCAGAAAGTACGAAGTTTGATATGCTGCATTCTTCCTCCAGCTCCTTAACATCCTAAGAGACAACCAGATTGTAGTTATTGTTGGTGAAACCGGTTCTGGCAAGACTACTCAACTAACACAGGTGAGTGTATCAGAAACCTTTTGGTAAAAACACATTTTTCAACCTCTCTTGTTATGGACCAGCCAAAAATTGTATCTTTAATATACTCCTGAAATTGATTTCATTGCCAATCAAGAAATCTTGTGGTTTAAAAGACTTTTCCTGTATAAAATTTCTGTGTTGTCATCTGTACACACAGTTCCTACATGAGGATGGGTACAGTACCTATGGCATGATCGGCTGTACCCAACCCCGTCGTGTGGCTGCCATGTCTGTAGCTAAGAGAGTCAGTGAAGAAATGGACCACAAGCTCGGGGAAAAGGTCGGATATGCCATCAGATTTGAAGACGTCACATCAGAGGTTAGTTCCAACTAACTTTGAATTTGTTTGTTACAAAGCTTGGTGGTGTTAATATTTTTTAAAGCTTTAATATTAAGAATGACATACAGTCAAACCTGTATTAGCGGCCACCTTTGCATAACGGCCACCTGCCCATAGTGGCCACTTTTTGTCGGTCCCTTGGATTCGTAATGATTAAGAAATAGGCTAAGCGGCCACCTGTCCAACGCGGCCACGGCCACACAATTTCCGGTCCCGCAGGTACAAAAACACTGCCGATTACGGCCACGCGGACCGCTGATCTATGTTTCGGCACGCGTTCGGTCATATACAGCTGCCATATCGTCACCCTACGCCGGATTTAAAACCTCTTCGATTTATTTTCAAAACAAAACTTCGTAAACTGGTGCTACCCATACCCGCCGACAAAAGAGGTCATATAAGGTCAATAGACGACACCAATATTACGGAGGTAAATTGCGTGTTACGTTCTGATACACTATCGCTTAGGTTAATTTTCATCACAAAAACTTTCTAAATGAATTGTTACCAAGACAAAATGATATGAACTTCAGACTATGGTGGATTTTATTCTTACATTTATTAAGAGATAAGTCTAAAATGACGAGACTTTTCTTGTGAGTACCTCATTAGCATAATGGGCGAACCTGACGTGTGAACGCGGGAGGGAACACACAGACGGCGAAGTATCAAAGGATACAAGACGAAAGATCAAAGAAATATGACGATACCGGTCTCTTCAGACAATATCAACTGTAGAACATTTAAAACTTTTTATAGCTTTTGTTTTCTTAATACATATAGTGTAAAAATCATTGCAGTACATGTACAGTACTGTATTATGTGAATAAAGATCAGTGGGTACTAAAACCATGTGTAACTTATTGCTTGTGGTCAATTAATTAGCATATTCTCTATAGTGGCCACCTCTCTATAGTGGCCAATTTTGACCAGTCCCTTGAGTGGCCGCTATAGACAGGTTTGACTGTAATTCACAAAACCTACCACAGCTACTGAATGGAACCTTTAGACCTATAGTCTACTAGTGCATGTACATGGGATTTGAAAAAGTGTTTGAAATTTTACATTCTAAACATGGGTATGGTAATGCTTTCTGGTCTATCATGATCTTTAACTGATTTCTTTTGCTTGAAGATGGCTCAGTTCTTGTATTTTGCAGTTACAAATACAATGTAGCACATTTTAAGGCTTTTGCTAAATATGACATGTGTCAATGTAAAGATCACAATCTGGCAGAATTGCTAATGAAGATCTCTGCTAGTACAATTGGCAATTCTACTGGTGGAGTCTGGAGTCCCAACTAGAGTCTTCAAATGTTAAGATATTTGCTTAAAAGACAGTCAAAACTTGTGAACTTTGTCAACTGTCAACACAGAATTTATAAATGGGAGACCACTGTAACGCATTCCCAGCATCCTAATTACGACGGAGACTCCAATTTTTGCCAGTAGAATCAGTGATTCTGACAGATGGAAATCTCTACCCTGACATATGTATTTGAATAATTAGAAACTTTAAACAAAAAAGCATCCTTTCCACAGAAAACATTCATCAAGTACATGACCGACGGTATCCTGCTGCGAGAGTCCCTGCGTGAGTCCGACCTGGACCACTACAGCGCTATCATCATGGACGAGGCTCACGAACGGTCACTCAACACGGACGTGCTCTTTGGTCTACTGAGAGAGGTATGAATGGAGTTAAAGGGGTAGTCATTATCATCATTGTCTGACCTTGATAGCATGATACAGAAAATAAGTCTTTGCTGGAAGGATGTCAGGAATTTATTTCTGCATTGGAATTCTGCAATTCGGCAGTACTGCAGTGCCCACTAGTAATCCAGGATGGTACTGCAGTCTTACACTACCAAAAATTAGCCCATGGACAATTCTTATATGAAGAAAAATATTCTTGCAAGAAGAAAATGTAGAATAAAAATTACTAGCTGTCTGACTTATAACTAGGAAGGAAACGATGGTGGCTGCCAATCACTGCAAGCAAGAGTAAACCAGGTTCCACTTATTATTGTGAAAATCTGCAACAAGAAAGTACACCATCATAGTTAATGCATGTACACTTCTATATATTCTTAATTCTCTGCATGCCTACATGACAAATATACTCAAGACTATAAAGTGTAAAAGACTATTTAAATCTTTGGCATGCTGATGTATGTATTTCTCTGGATTTGAAAAACATTTTTTTTTAAATCTTGTCCATAGGTTGTGGCTCGACGAACAGACTTGAAGCTGATTGTTACATCAGCCACAATGGATGCTGACAAGTTTGCTTCCTTCTTTGGCAATGTACCAACCTTTCAGGTGAGCTCAAGACAATATCTATGAAAATAAAAAAATTTTTATTTGCAATTTCTGTACAAAAAGTAAGCAGTGACCAATATGTTTTCAATCAAGACCTCTGATCTTTCTAAAGTTGAAATGACCCAAAATCATGTGATAAATAACATCACACCTGTCCTTCTAATGACTTTACTTCTTGTCTTTGTGGCTTGTTAAGATCCCAGGCAGAACCTTCCCAGTGGACCTCCTGTTCAGTAAGAATGTAGTAGAAGACTATGTGGATGCTGCCGTGAAACAAGCTCTACAGATCCACCTGCAGCCCATGCAAGGTGATCATCAAAACTGATCATATCTGATATGTTGTTGTATTAAGCTTTTGAAGTGTTACTTTTGCATATAGAACTGGTACAAAGTAAACTGCTTGTAATAGGGTTGAATATCTTAGTGGTTATGGCTGCATGATACAAAACAGCACATCAATAATCTGTCTAAGCTATTACTATCATGCATAGCAGAAGATACTTCATATTAGGCTTTTTAGTTCACTAATGACTTTCCTACATTTTCCTTTCCCAAGGTGACATTCTGATCTTCATGCCTGGACAGGAAGATATTGAAGTAACCTGTGACCAGATACAAGGTATTTTCTACTGCCTTTGTGCACTTACAATTAGTTATAATAGAAATCTGATAAGTGATCCCTTCTATGAAAATGCTCTGGTAACAACAAAATCCTGGTGAATGGAAGTGACTGATTTCAGGTGTAACAGGAAATGTGTAGTCTCTACCAAACTCCCACCTGGCTGAATAATATAGGAGACCTTGGCCAAGTTAGGAATGCAAGCCTATTAAGGGTTAATTGGCCTCAGAGTGAACTGACTGGCGTAGACTCCAAATCACAGACTGAAATCCCAAGGCAACTTATTTTGCAACTTAATAAAAACCTAGTAGGAGTTAATTGGCCTCGGAGTGAACTGACTGGCTGGATAGACTGCAAATCACCGACTGAAATCCCATGGCAACTTATTTGTCCCCATTAGGCCAAATTCTTATCTCTTTTTTTCATCCACCTAACACACCTGGTGTAACAGGCCATATGTTCCTTCACTAATTAATGTCACCCCCAGGTGTAACAGGCCATATGTTCCTTCACTAATTATTGTTACCCCCAGGTGTAACAGGCCATATGTTCCTTCCCAACAGAACGGCTGGATGAGATTGAGAATGCTCCACAGCTTGCCATCCTACCCATCTACTCCCAGTTACCCTCCGACCTCCAGGCTAAGATCTTCCAGAAGGCCCCTGATGGTGTGAGGAAGTGTATTGTAGCTACCAACATTGCTGAGACCTCACTAACAGGTGAGAAAATTATTTTGTTACATGCTGTTAGATTGTGGTAAGCTCATATAACTTTAGATGTCCTATCCCCAACCATAGTGTGCTTTCATAACATGCTGTTGTTGTTATTCTTTCGTCAAGAATATAACATTATGTTTATCTTGCTGTGTGTAGTTGATGGCATCATGTTTGTGGTGGATGCCGGCTACTGCAAACTGAAGGTGTTCAACCCCAGGATCGGTATGGATGCCCTGCAGATCTACCCCATCAGCCAGGTGGAGCTGCAAACATTTGTCCTATCTATAGCAAAGCAATGTAGTAATGGCTTATGCTTCATACTGTAGACAAATTTGTGAAAAATAATTGTTTGGGATGAATTTGACGATAGGATGCGGCCAAGTGTATTACTAATCTTACTGTTACGAGGGGTGATCAATAAGTTCTTAGCCTCAGAAAAAAGGTGTCAAATTTGGGGACATGATTATAGTATAAGTATGAAGGTTTTTATGAATGAAAACCATTAGGTCCATCTTTAAAACTGGAACTGTAAGAAGAAATTATTTCGATCACAACACAATGTTATGTACATTTAGTTGCTAATAATTTTCCCTCCATTGTTCCAGGCCAATGCTAACCAGAGATCAGGTCGTGCAGGCAGAACAGGAGCGGGGTTAGTCTTTACCTTATTAATGTCTTAATGTTATTGATACTCTACACATAGTCTTTATACTATCAACGAAGAGAATTTTTTCCAATTTCCAATTATTGATTTCAGCCCACCAGTGACCTACTAGTACACTGTAGATTGAGCATTCTCCTATGGCTGTGGTCTATACAATATACATACAGGTTTCCACTTTGGTGGGTATGGCCTCCAGCCATCTTTTAGCCAATCAGAGAATCTCCTGTTGGTGTTTTCTTTAGTTAAAACTGACTCTCATTATCTGACAGCTGGTTAGAGACCATGCCCACAAGAGGGTCAAATCTTTAAGCATAGTTTAGCAGAGGTGTATTGGTGAGGCTCTGCACAGGAGAATGAGATTGAGTAGTGTCTAAAATAGTATGTTCTCTATCTTGCAGCACCTGTTACCGACTGTACACACAGAGCGCCTACAAGAATGAGATGTTGATCTCCACCGTGCCGGAGATCCAGCGCACCAACCTGGCCAACGTGGTCCTCCTGCTCAAGTCCCTGGGTGTGCAGGACCTTCTGCAGTTCCACTTCATGGACCCACCCCCAGAGGACAACATGCTCAACTCCATGTACCAGCTGTGGATCCTGGGAGCCCTGGACAACACGGGGTCGTTGACCCCACTGGGGAGGCACATGGTGGAGTTCCCGTTGGACCCCGCCCTGTCCAAAATGCTGATCGTGTCATGTGACATGGGCTGTTCTGCTGAGATCTTGGTAGGTCCATATGTGAACACTTCTCTTTGTACTGAAACTCTGAAATTTGTAACTAATGGAGTAGCTTGAGGTCTCAATTTGATATGTCACTCGGTCAGAAGTATGAATTTTGTCTGACACTGAGAGATTATGGATATAGATTGTAACATTGGCTATTTAAAATCACATATTTGTTCCTTTGGAGCTTTTAGCCACTAAGATATTTTATTGCTGTGAAAAATATGGTCTACACGGGTCCCTGTAACCTTACCATTACATTCAAACCTGTAAAAGTGACCACCTGGCCAATGTGACCACTTTTTTGGTGGTCCTTATTAAGATAATTTGTCCCATTGACACAAGTATCAAGATTTCTGTCTATAAAGATCACCTGTCCACGTAGACCAGATCTTGTCACTCCCCTGAGTGGTCTTCTTGTTGGGCAGTTTTTCTTGTCTTAAGTTAAGAGATCAATGCTTGTTTCTTCCTACAGATTATTGTGTCCATGCTGTCCGTGCCAGCGATCTTCTACCGACCAAAGGGTCGTGAGGAGGACAGCGATGCTGCCAGGGAGAAGTTTGCTGTCCCGGAGAGTGACCATCTGACACTGTTAAACGTCTATCAGCAATGGAAACAGCACAAGTAAGTGAAACATGACAGCACAACAGGGCTCTTGTCAAGCTTTTGAAAAAGTTATAAGTGCAGATCGGAAGAAAAATGCTATGTCGAATTTCTGAAGCAAAGTTACAGTTGTACATTTTGCAAGCATGAAAATATCAGCTAAGTGATCTCTAGTTTCAACTAGACTTTATTTTTTTCCTAATCTTGTATTCATAATGTGTTTTCATAGACTTAATGTTCCTCATTTTTATTCCTTGCAGCTATTCCTCCATCTGGGCCAATGAGCACTTCATCCATGTGAAGGCTATGAGAAAGGTAAGAGATCTTTTCTTTACTAAAAGATAGGTGCAATGGGTCCTGGTTTCATCCAAGATATCAACCCTTGGACCAGACTGGAAGGTTTGATCCACTTATGCTAGGATAACAAACAGTTTGCTACAGATGTGTCTGTCCTAAACACATGGGACCTCCAGGTTTATATCCCATCCAAGAGGACGTCCCTAACCACAGCTAGATTTGCCTTTGTCAATTAAGGAAATAGGTGTAACGTTACTTCCCAAAGGGCACAACATTAGGGCCATGTGAACCCAGTGTTAACTTAGAGAAGTTGTGTTAAATTTACCACCATTTAGAACATTTTAAGCACACCCAGAACCTTTAAATCCTATGTCAATATCCCTAACCACAAGACCACCTCACCTTAATGAAAACGATGTTTTACTGCAGGTGCGGGAGGTTCGTCAGCAGCTGAAGGATATTATGGACCAGCAGAAGATGGATATCCTGTCCTGTGGGAACAGCTGGGACATCATCAGGAAGTGTATCTGTTCTTCTTACTTCCACCAGGCTGCAAAACTCAAGGTAACGACCCTCATGTATCATTGCAAAAATCACCTCTTACTTGAGTCTGTTTTTCATATTAACTTAAGATTTGTACATTTTTGCATTGGGCTTGATATGTTTTGATAGAAATTCATACATTTTTGCATAGTGCTTCATGTGTTTTTCATAGAGTTCATACAAATTTCATAAAATTAACCTCTATATGCCATGCTAGATAGAGATGCATGGTCGGACATTGTTAATGGCACCTCATATGAGGATGAACTGAACTGAACTGAACTGATATGGTTGCCAGAGATTTAGCTTTTTGATCAATTACTGAATTAGGTCAGAATATTGTAGGCATTGTGGTTATTTTCATTTAGATTCTTAAAGAACTACATCTACTTTGTTCTGACGTATTGTCTTTGTTTTCTGCAGGGTATAGGAGAGTATGTGAACATCAGGACAGGTATGCCCTGTCACCTGCACCCCACCTCTGCACTGTTTGGTATGGGCTTCAACCCTGACTACATTGTCTACCATGAACTGGTCATGACTACCAAGGTATGTTTAAGTTGTTTGGAATCCGGTCACAATGTTTTAGTGTGTCAGCATTCAGTTCATGTGTTGCTGCCTCTTTGAAAATGCAGGTAAAATGTATTGTAATTATTTGGTACACTGAATATTTGTGTTTTGCTGCTACAGTTATGTGAATATTGTGGGACTCATGGCTACACCAATACAGTAATGTCAGGTCATTTGTGGTACCCACGTACAGCTTGTCACAAAGATACTCAACCAATTACATGTATACCAGGTTCTAGTCTAGGTTTTTTGTTTTGTTATAACCGTGAGATATGTGTTTCAAAATAAAGGATAGAGAATGTAATGTTTTTGTGGTTGTATATCATGTCTAATCCATGTGATATCCTTTACCCTTTACCAGGAGTACATGCAGTGTGTGACAGCTGTGGATGGGGAGTGGCTGGCTGAGCTGGGTCCCATGTTCTACAGCATCAAGGAATCTACCAAGTCACGAGCTGTGAGTCTCTCAATTTTGTTGCTTGTTTATAATCACTCGTAACATTTTAAGGGTAATCCTCCTGAGCCCTTGCTCTTGTCAAGTTGATTTTTCCTTCTTTTTAGAAGCAGAGGACGACGATAAGCCCACTTTTTCTGTAATTTGTTGTTTCTGTGATTTTAAGAGGGAGTTGCTCTCTGTTTGTCCGTTAATATGGAAAGGTTAGAATATGGTTCATGATGTTTGTAGTACTACACCAGATTCTGTTTGTTTTCCACAAGGTAGAATCTGGTCCCTTCTTCATGTCTGTATTTTGTGTTTAGTTCCATCTTTTTGTCTGTATCTTTGTAATTTGTTCCTTCTTCATGTCTGTATCTTGTGTTTATCCTTTCCCAGGAGAAGAGAGTGAAAGCTCGTGAGGAGCTGTCAGCCATGGAGAGGGAGATGGTGCTAGCTGATGAACAGCTCAGGAGGCAGAAGGAGGAGCAGAAGAACAAGAGCAAGGAGGGCAGTGTGAGGTAGGACCTACGAAGTTATTTGCTGAGATTTATAACATTTTATGGAGGGTTTTTCATAACTGTCATAACAGGTGAGTATCACCTTTTCAAGATGTCAACCTGCAGATTAGACTTTGAAGTTTGATCCGACCCCTACTCTTTTCGATAATCATAGTGGGCATACATGTTTGAGGTGTGGATCTCCTTAAATACAGAGCCTCCAGCTTCACATTCCGTCCAAAGGATATTCTAAACCAAAATTAGCTACTCATTTTCACCTAGAGAATAGTAGAGTGAGGAAATAGCTTTTAACAACACTATGGCCTAACATGGATTTAAACTTAAGATTCTAAGTCAACTCGAACCACAATACCACCTTGTCACCATGACCTACTAGCTGTTTCTTCAGCAATCTAGACAAATAATGACTTGGTGTTTTTGTCATTAGTAATGTCCATACCACATTGTTTTGCAGGACTACAATCCTCACCCCAGGGAGAAGAGAGCCTGGAACCCCCTTCACACCCAGGAGAAACCAGTCAGGATTTGGGCTGTAGTTTTACATTGTAGAAAGATCCAGACATTGAACCCAATTTTAGCAATTGTGTTTTCTTTAGAAATGTCAATATCTATAGATTTGGTTAATCTACTGAGGACAATTATTATGATAAATGCCCTTCTTAATTTTTCACATGTAACAAGATACATCCATGGTGCAAATGTACTAGTTATGGTGAAATAGGGACCACTTGGAAACTGACTGCATGATTGTAATTTCCATAAAAATGGATTTGCCTCGAGACATTTTTTTCCAGAAAGTGTGACCAAGAGGGTAAGTTAGATATTTGCAAGAGTAAGATCTGCATAAATCAAACTAGCGTATCAAGAATTCTACTGATTAGTACAGTCAAGATATTGCTTCACATTTATCCAGTGATGTGCTTTATCTCACACTTCTTGTGAAGTGCTATGTTTCATAGTATGTGCTGCACTGTAATGTAATGTGTGTTGTACAGATTATATGAAATTAAAGGACTTTCATTTACTATGTTCTTTCAAGTATTTCTGAGTATTCAGCACCAAGGACAGGGATAGTGAGCCTTATTCAGTACAAGGATACTGGGACAGGAATATGGGGTAGTGAGGCACATACAGTACTAAGGACAGGGGTATCGAGGCACATACAGTACTAAGGACAGGGGTATCGAGGCACATTCAGTACTGAGGAAAGGGGTAGTGAGGCACATTCAGTGCTAAAGACGGGTAGTGAGGCCAAGGACAGGTAGTGTGGCCCATTCAGTACCAAGGACAGGGATACAAGGCCCATTCAGTACTAAGGACAGGTATACCGGTTTTAAGGGCCATTTAGTAAAGGTAAAGATAGCAAAGCCCATTCAGGCCAAATCTGTGATACCTTGTATTTGGATATTTCACATTGCATTCTACACATTTTCTAATCTTTCAACTGCATTCTAGTTTGTTAATTTATCATATCCAGTTACTTTTGATTCACACAGCTAGCACCAATCTTTGCCCTGTTGACAAACACCAATAAGGATAATCAAGAATAATCATTCATGAGTACTTAACAAGTAGCCTGTGTAATTCACCATTATCGTTCCTTTCATCTGCTCATAGTGGTGTGAAGACTAGCTGGCTACTGCCTACCCTTGTCCTAGCAGCAGTATAATCAAATACTGGATATGCTACTATAGAGCTTTCCTCACAATTAGCACATAACGCATCCTCACATCAACAACAGAGTCATTGTACCAGCTCACATGGTCAAGCATTTCTCCGTCCTCAGCTCATGTTGACATGACCTGTTCTACCATTTCAGACACTAGTTAGTGGCTATTCAACTTTCGGCATAAAGCTTTTTTATCCGAATGTGTTTTTAAAATACATTTTGAAAGGAAACTGTTCTCCAACTCAAATAATTAGACTCGTGAGATGCAGAACCTTTGACTTAATTGCTCAGTCCTTTCCAATTACAAAATGTACTAGTATTCTGTCAACCGAATGGGGATCCAACGGCCTTTGACCCATCAAAAATTCCAGCGAGTCTATTAGTTCTTCATAATGCTATTCGACTTCGTTATATTGAATTCTCATTCTTCAGTGTTTAATGGTCCATGTTGGGACATCCACATTCCACTAACAGGCTGTCGATCTCCTTGGCCACACATTCTGCCAGCATGTCGCTGACGTCCTGTACCAGACCGCTTTCCTCTCCACTGGTAATAGTTAATGTTGTTTTGGCCTGGAAAAAATGTGCAATTTTCTGTCTTTAGCTTTGGCTTTTCACAAAATGAAATTACACAAACTAAAGAAATTTATAGACATACCCTTCCCACGAATTACACCATTAAATTAAATGTACTCAACAGCTGATCGAAAGTAGACTTTTCCAGACAGTTAAACATATGCCCCTGCAGCCCCATAGCAAGTTGGTAGGAGGGGGGGGGGGGGGCAAACATACATCACTTCTTCCTTACATCACAGGCTATCTGCCATCAAAAAATCCAGATCATAGCATGTCCAGGTTAAAAGATACAAAAAGTTCTTCTGCAGTACCAAAGTCACATACCAGGGGTCCCAAAATCGACCTGACCTTCGTCTTTCCAACACCTACCCACAAACCAATTATCATTACAATCTATCAAGAGGTTCTACAGTTGTGCTGGCCACAAATATCCGAAAATACAGGCAGAAAGACACACACAGACACCAAACACACCAAAAACCATACCTCCATTTTTCATGGACGTAATGAGTCACTGATCTACATCGCCCACTTACCTGTCGGAGATAAGGCAGGGCTGCTGATTGGTCACCCAGTCTGTAGTACG
>NC_049984.1:8579449-8614827 GCF_000003815.2 Branchiostoma floridae
CCCAAGCTTGGTTCCACTTTCGCGTTACAAAACCACAGCATGTTGAGTACCATATATGACAGGAACTTTAGACGGTACTGAATTGCCCACTAATAATCCATGATGGCAATGCAGTCTAGAACGGACGGAAGATGTACACGAAAGGTTTCGCTTCTTGCGAAACTAACGTTAACGACGATAGTCATAGTACAAATGGAATACGTCTATTTTCCATCACCAAAATTGAATAGCCGTTTTAGATGGTTAGGTCCCAACATCCGGTTCACGAGCGAAAGAAAGATGTTTGTTTCAGTGGCCGTTTTACTTGACGACTATTTGGACAAACTAATTGTGAAAAGGATATCCTCTGCCTGTTCCTTGTCTAGGATGTTGTCGGCATACTCGATGAGAATATCCATCTCTTCGTAGAAGTCAGCGTCAAAGTTGGCAAACCCGCAAGACTCGCACGTTTTAAACACCCCATCTGTGGAGCGAAATGTGGACTTTATTATAGTCTGTGGACTGTACATCACAACAGGCAGTGAGAGAATTCCAATCAGCGGTTCAACAAGTGACAGCGTGGTTGTAAGGTCGTCAAATCAATGGATTTTAATGGTGTGGGCACGGCGGGGCTATGGAATCGCAAGCTGATAAGAGCGCAAGTGAGGACGGCATGACCATGGGTGTGTACAGGGCGGTTTGGTTATAGCGAATTTTTGTGGCTTTACCGCCACTTTTCCGTCATTGCGGACACGCGGACATAACGTGTTATACCTCAGATGAAAGACAAACTACAGTACATAGACTACCTGCATTCGGAGCTACCCCTTCGGAGCAGTCGGGACACTTAACGCACCGCATCAGCCGATCCTGCAAAGGAAACGAAGATTCTAGACTATCTGAAATACCTATATCATAAAAGGGGTGAATATGAAGTCAATAAAGATGTCATTCAGACAAATCTTCGCGAAATCGCGTCCTATGTTTACAAGGCTGTACGTGTATAGATATTATAACAGAACGTAATATTAATCCGCGGAGGCAGGACTCATGTATCTATCAATTATCAGTGGGAAAGTCATCTATCAACATTGAACAGCTGCAGACACGTCATGATATTGATCCTTGGCTTGCATGGTACCTCAGTTGCACTGTGTTATCAGGTATGTACAGAGAGTTACCGTAGTTAAGTTACAATAGAATTAATCGTGCTTTCTGTTGGATGTATGGTAAATGTTGTATCATAATTTTATCCATTGCATACAACTTCCGATTTCACAACATGAACATCGTCCTTATATCTGCAAGCATAAACTTATACGATACGTTTTGCCGAAGTGCTTGTACATACACGTTCTGTGTTCCGACAGTCTGCACACTGGCAGAGGAAGTGGTAGGTTTTGAGAAGCTTCTCTTGTCTCTTCGCGGTGGGCAGCAGGGGCGGAATGTAGCCATGGAATATCTAAGAAACATGAAACATTGTTCCAGGACCGTCATTGTTTCGATAATAGTGTTGCTTTCATTACTTTGTTGTAACTATTCGAAATTCACATTCTCTTACGCAGAGCCTCTTCCACGACCAGTACAACATACTTTGTGGAGGTTCTGCTAGACCGGGCTGAGGTTTCCACCATATTGTTATATGTGGGCGCAGCCTCTAACAAGCAAGCTGACAGCCAATCAGTGAACTGGCTTCAAACAAAGAAAGTATTTAGGCGACACTTTAATCAGCTGGTAGTTGGTTACAAAAGTGAAAAAACTTAGTCCAATCTATTATTTAAACACCACAATATACATTGTATCTAAGATTCATTCTATTGTCGACTCCCAGTGGTGAGATAGTGGAGATAAAACTTCAGGTGCCTGCGTGCATTCTCACCTGTTCTCCAGGCCGGATGAATTCATTAGCCCGGATCTGTATCTGCGGTCCGTAGAACATGCCGATACAGTTGGATTTGCAGCTGTGGTTGATCATGGAGGCCCTGGACACACAACGAAAACAGACTGAACGACCTGGTCCAAGGTAACAAAACAATTATTTTTCATTGTAACTCATGAAAGTTGACACTTTTTACCTTCGTGAAAAATGAAGGGACAATTTGTTTGTGTCTGTTTCCGTTTCCAGATAATTGTGATCAGCATAACTTAAGAAGGGTTAGATGGATTGTTATTACCATATTTCTTATGTGGCTAGGTCTTTGTAAGACAAAGGTCATGGTCAATTATGGACCTGCAGACGGTTTACGTTCTGCCTTGGTACTGCAATAGAACTTCCCGTATTGTGTATGTGCGTTTTGTCCTGGACATGCTAAGATATTGTTGTGTACTTGGAAATATGAACATCTACAGAAGAACTAGTACTTACTGTGGATATACTCCAATCCCTATTGAGCACATGTTCTCGTCCAGGATCGCAAAGCTGTTTGACGCGATCTGGTAGAAGGAATACACAGAGCGCAATCGTATTGTGTAATATTATATTCGTAGACAAAATGTTTACAGAGAGACGAAAAACAGAGAAAAGTCTGTATGTCTGTATAACGTCTCACTGATATATATAGGTAATCAATTGAATGGAGAAGTCGAAGTCAGGGGTTTGGCTTTGGTCCAATGTTGTAGACAGGTAGGTTGACTCATGACTACAGCCATGTACAGCCACACAGGTCGTTAGGGATACCCATTTAGAGCGTGTTTCATACAGCGTTATTCTTCTTATAAGCGCTTCGCCAAGACATCATTCTTTCATACTGTAGCTGGTTGGTTATGCTTCTTTGAGTTTGAGATGACAACATTATCTACAAAACCAAGGGAATATTGACAGTTCATGCATACAAAACGCTTTAAGACTTTCTGTAGAGTTGACTCACTTTGCCGTAGATCTCCTCCATAAAGGCCCGATCTGGTAATGCTTCTTTCTCCATGTGCTGAGACAGGCACTCCATTTTAGAGTCGAGGCTCGTGATTCCTTCCTCACAATTCTTTAATGTCTCGACATCTATGAACGTTGTAAGGACATTGGAAATATAATTATGTACTATGAGACATATACTATCAAACATGGATATGGCAACGAACTATATGTTATATGTTTACTAAAATGTTTTGCCATTCGGTTAGTGGTAAAGATCCTAACCCCCATTGTACATAGTGTCGGTGGTGTGGGAGGGTTTGCCAAGACCTTCATTTGTGCACTTATACACTGCTAAACCGGACCGAGGTTTCCACGTTTGTGGGCGTGGCATTAAGTCAATCGGAGAATCGACTCAAACCTGAAGAAAGTATTGGGGCAATTCTCTGATTGGCAAACAGATAAACAACGTTTGTGGAACTTCCCAGGTATATTGTATAAGTTGGGGCGGGTTCTTGGTATACGTAGGTGAATAGGATCCACTTACTCGAGACCAGACTGCTCAGTGGCCCCAGTGCCCCCATGTCCGTCTTTCTAGCATGCTGAAAGTGAAAATGAATTTAGAATAAGTATGAACATGAAATGGCTAAGTCTCAGCACAACTATTCAAATATTCTAGAGAGTAATGTGTTACATGATCATACGACTGGGGAGGGACTGGGGCTTCAATGACAAGCTCTTCTCGTTTCTTTTGTGACATGAAGTCACATTCCTACTTGTTTAGTAGAGTTAAGTACCATATAATTTTGCATTCGCATATACATGTATAAGGCATGATGATAGACTCTATGCTGTTTGTAGTTCGAAAGGTTGTGTCGCGTAGAAGATATCGTATTCAACGGATGAAATTCTGATGAGCGTTGACCAAACAGCCAACAGACACCATGATGGATTCTACTGTAACCACTAGGAAAACAACTCCAGTACATGTCCTCAACTAGGACATTATGCTGATTATAGGTAACGAGGACCTAGTTATCGTTGACAATTGACTTGATTATTGACAAATGCCAACAATTCACCAGCCAGATTGATGGTCAGGAGTACCGCACATTGCACAGTTGACAGTGCACAGTATATTGCAGTTATCAAAGCAAATGATTTCTGTTACCATTTTATACAGGATCCGGCCCATGACTCGCAGGTGTTCAGGCAGGTTCATCAGACGGCTGTACCCGCGACACTCGGGAGTGTGGTGGAACTTGGCTGTTTTCTGAAAGGACAGACGGTTATAAGGATGGAACCAATCCTAACTGTCCATCACAATTAGCAGTTCAACCAACATAACTGCAATTATAGCATGGCAATTAGCAATATGACCAATGAAAGAGTGGCTATACATGTACATACGTGGAATACTTGTTACCTTTATCATATACTTGAGAATCAACTAAATGATTTTAATCATTTACGACTGAAAGCATGGACTCAATTAAAATTGAGTCCATGCTTTCAGTCGTTTTTTTTTGCAAAGACTTTTTTCAAGAAAATGTAAAGAAGTAGACTGACAGCGATAAACACAAAATAACGCGAAATACAATAAACTACATAAAAACCGAGACAAGTTCGAAATACAACTAGAGATCATAAGTTGATGTTTAGTATAGAGTTTTTAAATCAAAGTTCCTTAATTTCCCCGATGCTTCTCCAGCTTCTGTCTTTTGGTAGAGGAACATAAACTCAAAGTGTAAATGTTTAAAACTTCTAGATCTAAAATGAATACTCGTTTGTATGTTTGTTTGATCATTTCTTGGCCTTGGTTGCGGCCATATCTTCGGCAAGGACATTATATACCGAGGAAGACCCACTAAACTGCCCATTGTAATTTATATACCTCCCAAGCACACGACAGATACCTTGCACTCCTCGTTGCAATATTTAGCTGTCCGGCAGGCGTCACAACTGACAGAAGTTTCTAGTCTGTTGGCAAAAAAGCAAAAGGCAACATACATGTGACTCCATAGAGCATGACATGACAAAGCATTGTAGAAAAAGGAGACTTTTTCCTCATTTATAACATTAAAGAATGACACAAATTGCATGCAAGAAATACTGCAATACACTACAAAGGAGAGCTTTTATGTAGACATAACGTGCGGACAACATGTTCATTCGATTTATAAGCTGCATGTATTATTTCTCAGTTCAAACAGTATACCAAAAGATTTTTATACTGCCTATCGGTTTTGGCTTCTCGAATGTTGACATGCATAAATCGCATCGAGATGTTCCACTCTTGTTATATTCCGGCGCGGTCACATTTGTCGAAGGCCGTCATTCCGTTCGATTTGATGTCATAAAATTATTGACCAGGCTGTAACAGAACTAGTCCCTGACAATATTGATATAACATTTTCCGTTGCATGTAGAGAGCTGCATTTTGCAGGACGCACGCATGTACGGTTATCCGTAAAGTTTGCAACCGCACTAAGATCGTACGACGTCATGACTGAGCTCTAATACAGAACAAATGACTAACCTTTTCAAACAGTAGTGACATCGAGTGCGCAGCAACTCCCCGTCAGTCAATGTATAAGAGTACGGCTCCTCCTTCACAATCAGTGTCCCCGGTTCGATCCCCGAGGAACCCTTCTTATTGCACCGAATCCCCCGGCCCTGGCCGATTTCACAGAAGAGCTCGCCCTGTATCCTCGCCATGTTTGAAGCACAACTGTGCTACAAGAGAGCTCGGACCAGAAATAGTAAGAGGGACAGCGTGTGGGCTACTGACAGTTGTTTCCAGAAATATCCTGCCCTCTGTTCGCAGCGCCGGGCCATCTTCCACTCTTCGCATGTCAAACGTGCCATCGGAGAAACTAAAGAGCGCCCTTCCATCATGGCCTGGTAACCATACCCCATGGGCACCATTAGGCCTACGTCACATTTCCAAACCGGCCGGGGCCCGTCGGGCAGCTTTCGGGAACGAAAAGAATGCTATAAAAGACACCAAACTACACAATAAGTAAAGATAATAGTCATGGGCATTTTTTGTGTATATTTTTACGTATAACGTTACATTTATATCTTTCGTTTTCACAAACAGTCCAGCCGCGGGCCCATGTTTGGAAATGTGGCGTTAGCCTAACCATACTCCAAGGGCAACTTTAGGGGTGTTTCACCGATCCAAGCATATTGCAGGTATGATTAGATAAAGGGGCAGATTCCAGGTATACCATGATCAGTTTGGCCAGGCAACCAGAGAGTGCTTGTCTCATCAATGCTCCCCTACACTACAAAGCACTTGCCCTTTTCTATATAGCCTATCTTTCTAAACGGCCTTTCTAATAACATGTCGTGAGCGAAGAAACTGAACTCACATTAACATTCCCCGGCTTACACCAACGAACAAGGCGGGCGGGCAACACTGTCAGCACCGTACTACCGTAGTGATATCAGGAGCTCACGCTGGTATGGTTACCTGGGGCTATGGCGAGTTCTATCCGTACGAGGCCATGCTATTATAGTCAATCATTGTCTGTACTACTGACAGAAATTACAGTAAGAAAAAACGGTTAAATATGTCACTAATTCAAAAAGATCGTCTGCAAATGTCGTTCATATGCGTAAAGGATGAGATTGTTACTATGGTAAGACCATATATAGGAACTCTTGTCCTCCTCTGTGCACGTGACCCAAAGCGGGCTCCCATATATACTGTACTTGTCCAAGTGAAGTGTCCAAATGAAATTTCCAGTTTTAAAAGAATACTAATCATTTTCTGACCATCTGCACCATTTTGCCAATTGCGATTTATTAACAAATCATTCGATAAATTGATCCGATCGGTGCCTAGTTGTTGTGAATGGCGCAGTCAAGTGAGATACCCGCTTTGCGTTTGCAGGGACATTGGAGTCCTTGACGGAGATGGTATGCTGACAATCACAGGCAGAATCAAGGTAAGTCACACTGATTATCATGTGAAAAGCTCAAATATGTAATGAAAACTTAATATTTTGGAGACGATGTCTCATAAAATCGTTTTTCTACATCGTTATTTTTTATTACCGTTTGTATGTTATGGTTCCTTTGCAGGATATGATAATAAAAGACGTGAGCAACGTTCCTCCTTCCTTTGTGGAGCAAGTTCTACTGCAGCACCCAAAAGTCTTGGATGTAAAGGTAAGAGTCAGTTTAAAAGAGAGGCCAAATTCAACTTTTTTACGTCCATGAAAAATGAATGCACAGTTGTGTGTTTGTTTATGTGTGTGTGTCTGTGTTTCTGCATATTTGTGATCAGAAAAAAATCAACAATCTCCTGGATGGATTCTGATAATATTTGGTATTTGGGGAGGTATTGGCAAGACAAAGATCAGGTTGACTTTCAGCCACCTCGTGGCTATCCATGATACTGCAGCAGAGCTTCCAACTTCTGCATCTTTTGTCCTGGTCCTGGACATGCTATGCTACTACTTTGGCGACGCCTCGGCGGCTAGACTAACAAAATATTATTGCTGTTCTTGCTATTCTGATCAAACTCAACTTCTAATCAAACGCAACTTCGGAACGTTGATATTGAGAAGTTATCTATTGAAATTTGTTTCTTTTAACTTGGCCTGATATGATGTACCTTCTTTCGCCAGGTTGTTGGTGTACCGGATCCCGCTTTTGTGGAGGAGATCTGTGCTTGCATCATGTCAGTATATACTTCAAATATTTTAGTATTTGCTATATCCCAAACTAATCTTGTATCTTTGATATTTCTTTTATACCATCGAGATGTGTCAAAGTTTGCCATGATAAATTCTAGGTCATTGTTATAAAACGGTTTTCAACCAACGATATGAATCTGTATGGTTAACTCCACGGAAATGGAGGTATAGTTTTCGGTGAATGTACCAATTCGCGTATCCCCAGCAATCGCCTAAGAACCTCTCGGTGTATTGTGATGATATTTACGTGGGTAAACACAAAGCTCAAGGTCAAATTTGGGCCCTCTGGCGACTGACATTGGTACTGAATAGAACTTTCTGTTTCTACATCTTTTTTCCTGACATGCCATGGTCTGATTTGATTTGATTTGCAGATTGAAGCATGACCAAAAGCTGGACGTGGAGGAGATGAAGAAGTTTTCAACAAATAACGGGGTAATGTCAATGATCTTACTTTTAAATGTCTAGCCTGAAAGCAGTTAATCTATAAAATACTATAAAGTTACGGTTCTGCTAACATCTTTTCCTAGAAATCTACGTTTTATACAGATATGTTGACATGCCATAAATACAGTTGACTATATCTCAGTACTTGTACTAGTGTTAATGTTACTTCTTGTACTAATGTTAATGTTACTGTTGACACACTTTGGGCTACTTTGGATACTTCATACAGAACCAGGTAGTAGCTAGTCTTCCTTGAGTACAAAAGAACAACATACAATTATTTCATGATACACAACAGTTGTCAAGGCTATTTGCAAACTATATCAAAATTGACTGACTTATATGGAGATGATTTAAAATCTCCTGCCTAAACCAGTCCAAAATCTTATGATAGCAACATATCATACCGGTATCACATTATTTAGCTCTATCCCCATAAATCCTAATGATATTCTGCACACAGTCACAGTGACTACTACTTGTGATTTATTCTCTACAAACTCTGTTACAGTTGGTTGGAAACCTAACCCCTGGTTACTTCGTCATCATGGACAGTTTCCCGAAGACCCCAACTGGACGAAAGGTATCAGATCTTCAAACGTATTACACCATCGCTTTAGTTTAGTCTCTGTGGTAGCTATGCTGAAATCGATCCACTCCACTCATTCGCTCACTCGGTGGTTTTATTCGATGGTTATAGCAAAGAACCAGGCGTTATGGCACCATATACACCTCCGGGCGCGGGCCATTCAGCACTCAGATTACGAATTCCCAAAACGAATGGACATGTTGTGGGTTATGATATCAATGAACTTGCTTTATATGGGACCTGGTGATAACTTTTAGGAACCTTTAGGCAATCCCAAAAAAGTGGAAAAGTCGGCCCATTTTCAGTAAATCTCTGAGCTGTCTTGAGTACACTGTGAATAAGACACAGTATAAGACGCCAATTGACTCGAGCAATTTCCTGTAACCTTTCTGGGACACCTTTATTCGACCCTCACCTCACCTCACCTAGTCCCATCCAAATTCGACCAACTAATGTACAAGACATGTATTGGATTCAAATGCGGACACACAAGACTACAAACAAACACACTAGCTGGTTGCAATACAGTTTTCACACTAGATTTACAAACAAACTACAATTCTCTTTAAACAGATCGACAGGAAGCAGATAAGAGCTATTGCCATGGAGAGGCTGGGACTGAAGGAGAACGCAGAGTGAGAGATGACGTCATCACACCTCTGGTCTCCCTCACGAGACAAAAATCGCGAGGCATGCGGAGATCAATCTTACTGTTGCTATTCAAGATGATAAGATACCTATAGCTATCAAATACTGCTTACTTCGTTTAAGGTTACAAGAACTAATATTGGATGGTTTTATGGACCGTGAGTATTGTTAACGCGACAAGTTTTTTTTCACAATCATATTTTTTTTTAATCTGACAACATGTCAACAATTTGTGAATTGTCGTCTGCTAATAATAGCCAGGAATTATATATAACGTTATACGACTGGATACCAGGCTATGAAATTTAGACACTTCATAATCTTATGCAGGCTCTCCTGTTACAATTCTACTTGATTGATGTCAAATACTAGTATTGATGTGTCCAGACGTCGACTATAAAGTATTCACACTTCCAATCGTTTGTCGGAAGTTTGTTGTAATGGTTACAATATACCACGGAAGAGATTGGGTCAGAATCGGATACTTACATCGTGGATATCAATTTTTGCGACAGTGTCATCCTGTGATACCGTACATATACGCCAGGTGACGCTGCTGGAAGTTAAAAATTATCATATACAAATATACAATTATCATAATGATATAATGTTAACTTTGATTGGATTGGATCTACTTGACAAAACTTGACAAAACTTCTCTGATTGGACAGACACTGTCATGTGATCAAATAAACAGACCATTAGCGAGCGTCATATGACGAATCATCCCGCCATTTTTGACTTCTTCTTCCGTTCAGAAGGTTTTCGTCAAACCTTGGTCAAAGCAACTAGCGCACTGCAAGGAAGTTTAATACTTGCTCTCTGGAGATACCGTTAAAGCATGTCTCTGCGATCCTCGCAACCTACAATCGACAAGTATTGCGAGCGGGCGTCAAATCTTGTCCCGACAAGAAGCACTTCTCCTGAGAATGAACTGTCCTGGGTTTCTGCAAGGCCGCAGGCTGGCAGCGATTTAACTCCTGAGTCAGCTGTAAAGAGGGTAAGGTCACTTTCACAGCGTCGCGGATTGGGCCGTTCTGTCACTGATGGTGCCAGTAACACACCCGCAAACGTGACAGCGCTAGCCTCATCCACGTCCGATGGCGCCACGACGACCTCTTCACCGTTTGTCCCCTCGGTCACCCCATCGAACCGCAGGGCAGCAGGGTCATCACGATCGCCGTCCAAACCCCACAAAGCAGGTGGACCGAGAGGCCTCGGCACATCTGAGCCATGTCGTAAACGGAAAAGCGAGAGTTTGGTGGAAAGTGGCGGCAATATTCTGCAGGTAAAGTGTGTGTGTGTTTAATCTCGCCACGCCAAGAACTAGAAGGGAATTCCCGCTTAGAAAAGGGACTTCCCCTCTGGATTTTCTGGAATGTATATTTCTATCAAGGAGTGTTTCCATGGATGCCATCCTCATCCTTTGGGCATCAATGCGATCATGCTAAAAATTGCCGTCATCATTCACGAAGGTTGTTCAACAAATGACAGAAATAAAAAGAACGTGGTAATATGTGACAGTGTTTATCAAACAATAGTAAGCTAAGGAATTCTTTATCTTTGTTTTTGTGTTTTCACATGTTTGTCTTTGACTTTGGAAGTCTTCCATCAGGACTTGAAAATTCAGCTTTGTTTAATACTGAATGAAAGTGATACACATAAAAAATGCAAAAGAAAACAACATGACTATCCACTTTTTCGAGTTGTTTTTCAGCTCATGTTGTAACTTCTTAAAATTGTAAAGTTTATGTCAGAAACAGACAAAAAGTGATGCATGCATGGTCATCATTATGATCAATTCAGTGTGGTCTTAGAAAAGTGACAAATGACGTTATCAAATGCAGTGTCCTGAAGTAATTCTGTTTTAAAAGAGATTGAATTGTATTTGACTTGACCTATTTGCCATCTTTTCTAGTGTTTAAAACAATGCACCATTTGTTCCTTCCTAGGAAGTGGCAAACAAAAAACACAAAACAAAAAAACCATTAACCTCAACCCAGGTCCAAGAGGAAAATGAACAACAAAGCAAGGGTATGTTTGCTTATTTATGCTTTATAGTTTGTTTGTGTAACCACTGTAACACACAAGTTTTGTACATTACCATGTAAGATTAGAAGAAATTCTCATGTATGAGTGTAGCAAGGTGGTTTGCCACCTGCTTTGCCTGGAAAAACAGGAAACTGTCAATCTCTTGCTAATCCCCTACCTGTCAACAAAGCTCGTTGACAGGTATACGACGATTCTGTGTTCTTTTCATGTTGAAACAACAAAGTATTTCACACCTATATTTTATGAGTTTACATCATGTATCCCACAGAGGATGGCACAAATCCATCTAGCACAATAGTGGGATTTTTTTGCCGGAATTTTTCAGTTGGTCCAGATAGTTGATGCAAGGAACTGTTCTCAGGGTATGCTTTCATACCGAGGTCAACTGAGATAGCACAGAAAGGAAACCACTCCAGACCCCTGCGATATACATGTGTCTAGTAATAAGTCCTGGCAACTGTAACCACCTTTCAGTTCAGCCCCTGGCTGTGAATAGTGAGTAGTCAGCCCACCCAGTAACAATATCAATGTTTTCTTTTCAATGTCCACAGAGGTCATGTTTCGGCTGAAGGTTGCAGAGATGGGGCTAAAAGAAGTCTTTGAAATTAGAGCACCGCAAAACCAGCCCATCCTAGATGCTCTTCAGGCTGATGCAAGACTGGAGAAAATCAAGAAGAAGATCCCTAAAATTTACCTCCATCCCGATGGCAAGACTACCGTCAAGGGGATACCAAACATTGGCAGCCCCTGCAGTGTGATAGAAGGTGGAAGGTTCGAGGCAAGATTTGGAAAAGATCAGAACTGTAACATGTATAGTGATGACGAGCTGAAATGCAGTGAAAGGTATAAGATATACTTAGATGTTAGAAATCGAAAGAACAAAACCAAGTGGCTGACCAGGAGAAACCCAAACTCGTTCGATTTTCCGATCTTGGTCGACTGCCTTCCCAATGACACACTTTTAACAGCTTTGCTCAGAGATGTGAGGATTGACAACGAAAGGGTAAGGTATACTAAACTCATCTGCAAAGATAGTGCTGGGGAGATAAACATTAAACTCACAGATAAGTCTTCCTTTCATCATGACAGTGTTTTCACTTGTCATGTGCTTAAAACCTCACAAGTCAGTGACCAAGAATGGGGGAAAGGTTGTGCAGGACAATATGACAGAATTTATCAGACTACTGGTATGTCAGACAGTAAAAAGATAAGTACTGAGATTGAGAACATAGATCCACAGGTAGAAATAGCCATGTCAGGTACTGACAGTAGTGGGAGTCTGCAGAAAGACAAGGTAACCCTAGAGGTAAAGAAGATCATACATGGGAGCCAGACTCAAGTAGCCGAGCTCCTGAAGGTAGACTTTGAGCAGAAAGAGTCAAGCAATGCAGAAAGGAAACGTAAGAGGAAATTGGATCAGTTTGCAGAGCCTTATAGACAGGATTTTTACAATGCCAACAAGGGGATCAGTGTCTTATTGGTTGAGAAGCTTGGCAAGTTAGCTCGCTCTGTTGGTGTTCTTGTTAAAAATGGCAATCCTTATGGTACATGCTTCAGACTTGGCTCCAAGTACGTAATGACTAACAGCCATGTCACAGAAATGGCTGAAATGGCAGGCATCTGCAGTAATGCCTTTGTATTCTTAAACTACAAGAAGTCGAGGGATTTCGACAAACAGCCATCAGAGGATTTGTTGGAATTCAAAGTTCTACGTGTCGTTTGTAGCAGTCAGGTTGGTGATCTAGATTACAGTCTGTTAGAACTGGACATTCCTGATGACCAGGCAGAAAGGCTTCCAATAGGTGTAGGGCATAAGATAGTCAAGCAAGCTCAACAGAATACAACTGTGACAATCATCGGACATCCTGGTGGTAGGCCCAAAAAGGTAGACCCTAGCTGTCCCGTGGTGGGTCCAAATCACAGAATCACAGTTTATCTGAAGTTCCACCCAGAACTTTGGGATGATTATGCCATGGTGTACGACGCAAAAAGAAATAACTACATGTCTGGGTTTGGTTCGGGTGCCTCTGGGTCACCAGGGTTTGATGAAGATGGGAACCTAGTAGTTATGCACGCATGTGGGTACCATTTGTACGATCGGTCTAAGACTGAGGTTGAACAAGGAGTCAGAATGACGGCCATAAGGGATGATCTCAAACAGCATCTGCCAGCTGACTTGTGGGACGACTTATTCCTTCCCCCAACAGAGAGCATGGAAGTTGATTAAGGATATTATTGGTAATTTACCAATGAATACAAAAATGGGAAACTTGTATTGCATTGTGGTTACACCCATGGGGTGCATCATAGTGATAGGGTCGAAGTTTTGTTTTTTTGCTGATCTTAGGGCAAATTTTTTTGTTTGTTCTGGGGACAGGATTATACTTATACTACTATTACTAGTTATAGTGTCTCCTCTTCAAATTTACAAATTCAATGGTTCTTGTTCATTTGCCAAATAGTAGAAGATAGCAGTCAGTTATCAAGGTCATCACCAAACCTTCACAAAACAATTTGATACCACAAAAGTCAAAACAGAAAAAGTTGAAGCCTTCTTGACACCAAGTGCCTTTTAACTTACTAGTACATGTATGTTTTGAACGATGTATCTTTTGGAATAGGAGTTTTCATTTTCTTCCGTCTTTTAATGCAACTTCACAATTGTATCTTTTACTGACTTTTATCATGTTTCTGTTCATTACCCACATCTGCCTCTCTCTATCACATGGGCAGATAAATAGTACAGGGGGGTGTTATTACATCAACTAGTTTAGAGCTTAATATGCAAGCAAACATGCTTCAAATATGAAGCATAAAAGTCCATATTTGTTTTAGAAATAGTGTAGAAGCTGTATTGCATAGTTGTTTATATATACTGTTTATATATATATATATATATATATATATATATATATATATATATATATATATATATATATATATATATGTGTGTGTGTATGTGTATGTTAGGTCACACTTATTCATTGTGTTGGTTCTCATATGCAAAAGAATAAGGCTGAGCTGGAAGACTGAAAGTTCAATAGTGTTTGAGGGGCAAGTCTGTACCTAATGGTGCAGTCAGTCAGTCTCTGGGATTGAATATACTCAAGATATGAACTTCCTCCCAATCCTATCTTTTCATATGTCCTCTAAGTCTTACTAAAAATTTGCTTACAAGTAAAAAAGTCTGAGAACAATTATGATAGCAAATAAATTGGTCTGGCCTTAGTCCATATCTACTGCCACTGATTTGTTTTGATGTGTAATTTATTCACTTAGTTTACAACAATGTGCATCTGCATAATAAGTACAACAGTTAAAAGTACAGATCTGTCATGCATTATAAGAGGGTAAATAAATGGTGCATTAGAACCCAGGGTGAGGCTGTATGTATGGTTTTTTTCTGATGATGCACTTTTATACTTTAAGTGTCAGAGTCAATTGGTGTACATCCGTCAATGGACAAGGATTGTCAGGTTTACTCGAAGGAAGCCTGTGTGATACAACTTTGGAGCCTGTGTGATACGGAAAGTTATCACACGGTCTGGAACACCTGTATCGAACGTTTTCGCGGCCCATGTATGACATAAACCAAGGTACGCAGGCAGATTATTTCAAGTTCAACTCATGATGTAGCAAGAGTGTGATCAAGAAAAGGGAGACCTTTTTCTTGTTTGCTACTGTTAGAAAATATAATTAATAAATAGTTTGCTGAGGAAAAGGACACAATAGACAAAACGGGAAAAATGTTCAGTGACAAAATCTAACTTTATTAAGGTGCGGGCCTTTGTGCAGAAACACAGTTACTAACAAATCATAGCGTCTATTTCTATTTTCCATAAATTCAGATATTCCAAAATTATACAATTACCTCACCATATCTATGTACAAATTTTACACCATCAGACTGAGCAATTATAGTACAGAAATGATCAACCATAGCCTCAATATCATGTTAACTGAAGCACTATCAATATACCACATACAAAACCTAATAACAGATTGTGCGAGCAAAAGTTTTCTGGACATTAAATTATATACAGAGTACGTTTGATTCTTTTCCATCTTAGACAAGCAGACAGCTTTTGTTGAATGATGTGCTCAGTATAATGTAATGTTCCTCTTACTTTGAGTTGTAAGTACATTGTACATGTACTTGCTTGTTTAATTTTCATCACAGTATGGCACTCATAAGCCTCAAAAGCAATTCATATTTGCGACGTTATTGGAATAGTATTAAGAATAGATGAGAAAGGATGGTGGGGAAAAGGAATTCTTTGCATAAAAATAACAAATATACAGTAAAGCCATTAAAAAACTGCTTGAGACGTAGTCAACATCTATCAACATGACCTTAAAATCCTGGTCTATTCTGGTTCACAATTTCTGAATATAAAAGGGTGCAAGAACAACGCAATACAATACACAGCACAAGTGCAGTATTTAGATACACTGTTAAGAATATAACATATTCCACAATCCTGACATCACATATCTTACATTGAATTATCATCACAGTATCTAGACAAGCTGTTTCTAAATTTATCTACCTCCCCTGACAGACAGTAATAAAGTGTAATTAAGAAGGCTTTATGTAAAATGTTTAGAGACAATGACTTCCATATACTCTCAACTGTAATTCTCAACTTTGGCACCTGAGACATACTCAGAAATGTTTGTGGATTTAACTAACTTTTGTTAAAAAGAATTCTTGTTTTTTACATTTCAATCTCATACACATTATCAGGAATCAGCAAAATACAAATTGTGTAAAATTACAGCAGCATGAAGTGTAATGGTTATTGAAATTAATATTGGCTATAGAGGTGTTTTATTAGTAATGTTACATGTTCTACCAGCAATGTTACAAATATTGTGGTTCTCAGAAACATACATAGATGAAGCAGTTGATTCCTTACATAAACGATGTATAGAAAGATGTTTAATGTATTGCACAGAGAAGAAAGGTACTTCATAACCATCCCATTTTTTTACTATTACATTTTGATTTTTTGTTGTATCAGAAGTGTACACTCTCCATGGACTGAGACATTACACTGGATAGACATTTCATATTCTCCAGTGGAAAACTCCAATAAAGTTTTGTGAACTTAAGTTTTATACATTCTCCTATGCAGAGCCTAGGCTACACTTTTGTGGGTACAGCCAATCAAAGAATCGTCTTTAGGTAAAACCTATTCTCTGATTGGCTGATATCCTGGTTAAGCACAGCCTTTCCAGGCTATATTACAGCTGTGGGCAAGGCTTTGCATAGGAGAATAGTTTCCTACTGATTCCAAGATCTACCAGGACTGCTACATTGCTGTAGCTGTACTTACAGAATTGCACATCAAGGCCCTTAATTATCTTTGTTTTTTTGGTCCTCTCCTGTAATTTCTTACTCACTTTATACAATAATTTTCCTCGTCCATAACTTGCCATCTACTTTAAAGATCTCCCCCAAATTGACAAAAATATCTAATAAAACACTCTTCATTTTCTTCATGAACCGATTCCTTATCCTTTGTATAAAAATGTTATTAATAATGAATTCTTCAGTAGTGCAAGATATATATTTATATATAGTACATAAATTGACAGATATTACAAGAGGGTAAGACAGTAGTGTACATTGAAACCCAACACAGCAGGAATGATCTCATGATCTGATGATCATTCCAAAACCTGTGTCTCTATAAAGCTCACAGGTAAACTATAGGATCCCTTCACAGTAAAAGACTAGATCATCTTCTAGCAGAACTTCTACTGGTCAGGCCTGTAGAAGATTGATGACAAACACCTCTTCATCAGCAGAATTGAGAACATCTTTATCCTTTTGATTCATGTTTCTATACTAACATGGACCAACTATTGCTACACTGAGAACTGTCTGTTACCATAGCGTTGGACATTGTGATGATGGGTTTCCATAGTGACAAAGCATCAACAGTTCCTATTGGTCTGATATTCATAGTGACAAGGAATCATGAGCTCCTCTTGGTAGTTCTGGAAATGGGAAAGATCTCCAGTGAGGGTTGTATGGCCCATTCAGCCCCTGACAGTTAGAGATTGTGTAACACTCCGCAGCAGCTCTACTGGATGACGCAAGCCTTACTGCCTGCACCGCTGTTGATGGACCCATTGCTGCCATTCTGGGCCCCACCTGCTTCTTGTGACTTATTTTGAGCCTGAATTACCTGGAAAAAGATACATAACAGTAAACTTACTTTGTAAAGAATAAAGCCTTCTGTTAGACCACAGCAAAATCCTATCAGTTGCTGTATTTCAAATGCTGTAAGCTTTTACTTGAATAGCTACTATTTCTGGGTAAAATTATTTTGAAAGAAAGTGAAATTGTAACATTAATGTTTTTACAAAATGTCTATGCTTTGTGGTAAAAATTCATTGGAATTTGATGCACAAAATGTAGTTCACTCTTGTGTTCCATGAGTGACATTTAGGAGGGGGTAAAGTGGTGGATATATTTCATTTGGCAGCATTTTTGTAAACAACTGCAATGTTGGTACCTGTCAGCTGTTTAACTTTTGAATATAGGAACTACATTTACAAATAATATTTGAATTCTCCTTCAATCATAGGTTTGCAGACTTTGTATGGTTGCCATGTTTGCTTAAAGATATTTTCTGATGAAAGGATATCAGCCTCACAAGGTTGACAAAAGAGGATAGACATACTTAACATGTAGCACAACTTGACTACAACTAATTGTTATAGAACAAGATCACACAAAACTAAACAAAACGTTTGTTTCTAATTAGGTAAATGGACTATAAATGGATTATAGCTATCTACAAAACTTCAAGACAAAAGGGATTTTGCTGTCAACAAATTAGAGACAGTCAACAATCTGTGGTAGTTATGAAAAACATTAGTTTCATAATCAGTTTTTATGTCTAAATCATACTGTGAAGTGATGTACAGAATGATATGAATTCCTGAGTGCGGGCATGTGCTTTTCATCAACATGATGTTTGCAGGAGAAACACCTTCAATTTTGAAACAACACTGGTACAAGAGAAATGGTATCATGAGTGCAAATCACTGTTGTTGACATTCGTGTTTTGCCATATGCTGTCCATGGTGCTGAAATGTAATTGTTCTGTCACTCTTGATAGTAAATCATTATTGCATTAAACTCTGATAATTATTGAATGGCGAATTTGCGGACAAACATGCAAGTTAAGGCTGTTACAGTTTGATGAGTATGTCATTGACTGATTGCAATTGATTAGGCATAACATTAGTTATGTAATATTATTGTATTCGATTACGCATAGTTTCTCTCACATGCAGTTCTATTGTGGTAGGATTAAGATTGCTGATCTGGTATGACAAAAATAGATTTCGTTTTTGAAAATTAGAACAAAAATGTTTGTAGTTGATTTCTTTAATCCAAAGCAGTGATATTGGGGATGCATGATTTTGTATAGTAAGTTGTGTTCTTGCATGGCCTTGATATTTGTGCACACCTTGATACCTGTGAGAATTAAAAGCAATGGTGACATTTCGTGTTGCTGATCCAAAGCAATAAAGTGTGAAGGTTAATGTGAGGATTCAGCAGCAATTCTTGACTTGCAGGTGAAGGCGAGAAGCTGACTGTTTATCCAGTGGTGCTAATACCCCCCTCACATTAGGCGAAAATCGATCGGAAGACGAGTCTAAATTAAGAGGAGGCATGACCCTACTGCCAACGAAGAAATGGCAGAGTTCCCCCCTTCCCGTCAGGGTCATGCCTCCTCGTAATTTAGAGCTCGCAGACTCGTCGTCCGATCGATTTTCGCCTAATGTGAGGAGGGTATTAAGCATTCACACAAGTGTCATGAAATTCAAGCAATCTTATGAAAAGTGCACAAATCGCTAAGTGAAATTGTACAATTTCATTGAAACTGCAGTCAACCTCTGCATTGGGAGAAGATTTGTTTCATAGTATTTCTACCAAAAATGTCTCAATGAAACGTTTGCATGAAAATACTATATTTTCCATTAGATTCATACATTTTGCATGATGCTTCCTACATTTTTCATAAAATTCATATGAATTTCATAAAATTTCTGCAAATGCTTAAGCACTTGTTATGACCACATTTTTCCTTACTCTCGTGCCGTTATCAAGTGTTAATTTTACTGAAATGAGATTTTTGAATAGCAAAAAGCTGGTAAAGCTGTGAAGCAGACATGTGAAGTTGAAAGCTTACTAGTAGTACCTTAACTTGCAAATAATGCAATGAACTACATCTACTGTGAACACTGCCTTCAGAAACTCCTGCTCCTACATACTACAGTACATGATTCTTACTATCACTGGTCCAAGAGAAACAATGACTAAGACAAAGACACTAGCTTTATATTTTAGATGTCATGCACAACAACCCATGATTTTGACTCTCTCCAAATGTAAGAAGTGATGGTAGGGACAGGATAAGATTGACAAGCAAACCAATTTTATCAAACTGTGTTAAAGTTGAAGAAGACTAATAGTATGTATTACTACATAAAGAAGTGACAGTGAAAAAAGTAATCTTGAACTTAATGAACAGTTGAGCTCTTCTTCCACTGGTCATGACATAGAAGACAGACACTATGCACAGTACACCCCAGTATTTACAGGTTCGTTGTACCTGTAAAATTCCCCTAGCTCTTTTTCACATGCACAATGACCAGTGTACAATTATAATGTCCTGTCCTAAGGACTGCAACCCTGTCCAGTAGCTTGCATGTTGGGTGGGTGAACCCGCTGGGATTCGAACTAACGACTTCTTGATCCAGAGGCATGGTCAGTATCCACTGTGCTACACACACTACTGTGGCTAGTTAGTAAAAAAATAATTGGTTTGCTTGTCCTTGATGTTTTGAAAGGATGTATGTATGGTGACAGACAACTAAATGAAGTCAGGGAAGATGGGGGTGGGATTACAATTGAAATGGAAGATGGGGTATTCGAACAGATAAGTGATGGAGATTCGGTGTATTTTAACTTCCAGCAAAAGTCAAATTGTCCAGACAGATGTTGGTTTTTTTAAATAGGACCTGGTCACAATTGGAACAAAAATGAAAACTGCAGAACTTGTATGGGGTGTGTTTTCAATTAAAATAAAATGGGGCATGTCAATTAAGGTGAAGAATATAAATCAAATTATTATTTTTTTTTTAGTGAAGCAGGCCTCAGTGTAGTGACATATTTCTAAGTATGTGTTGAATGTAAGTTCTGTATGAACAGTTGTTGTACAATATACAGGGCAGCGAACTACTGAACAATTCCAAGAAGTTTTTAAGACTAAGATAAAAGTATGGGACTTTTAGGCCTAATTTTACCATCATTGTTATTACAATTACTTGGGGGGGGGGGGGGGGGCAGCACTATGTTTGGACATCTCTATGTTCCAACAGCCCTAGGGTTAGGGTTAGGTTTGTGGGGATTGGAAAATAGGTTGCGTCAAAACATAGTAACAACATAGGGCTTGAGCTGATAGCAAATAGTAAAGAGTGTTACACATTCTCAGTCCATTGTAAGTAATGGAAAATGTCCACAAAAAAACTAAAAGGCTTTTCAGGGACATTGTTATTACAAAGATACAAACATTGCTTTTAGTAACAATCCATCTGCCATAAATGTTACACACATATTACATACAGTTATTCAGAACAATTCGGTTACATTTAATAGGCACCATTATTCACCGCACACCTTGTTGATTAATACCTTTAAAAGTCACCAAGCTATGCCCCACTGAACATTTCTAAAATTGAAATGCTCTACAATATTATATGCCATTAAGATGATTGCAATATTGCTTTGGACCTATACCTTTAGTTAGCAATCTTTGTTTTCAAATGGGTGATTTACAATTTGTTTTGACATAGATATAAAATGTTACAGAAAAATGATGATTTTCTTCAAAACTCACCATTGTAAAAGACATAGGTCCAATTTAAGGTTTTATACCTAGCTAAATTGGCATTTTGACCTTGCATTGTTTTCTCAGTAATGAATTAAGACAGATTGAAGCCATGACCAATATTGTCAGATGGGCATGAAAGAACTCTAAATCTGATCTTTTTGGGGCCATAGGGATGCATCCGTATGCCCCCCCCCCCAAAAAAAATCAAAATTAGGATTCTTTCATGCCCATCTATCAATATTTGTTACGACTTCAATCTTTCTTAATTCATTAAAGATTAAACAATAGAAGGTCAAATGCCAATTTAGCCAGGTAGGAACCTTAAGGAAACATGGCAGAATTTGCACCTTGCAATAACTTTTCAGCCCATTGGTATATAAGAGAGATTGGGTTGATGTATGCATGCAAAAAAAAAAGAATAGTCACCAGTAGAAAATACCAAAAGTGCAGGGAAATGCAAATAGAGGTGTGTTGAAATAAACAAAATATAGAGATACAAAGAGGCTGGCAAATGAGAGGATTTGATAGCGAAAGAAATCAGATAAAGCAGAGACTAACATGGCTACTGAAACATATAGCCTTACATTTGGAGAGTCAGAACTGCCAGTGCCCAAACCACCATTCCTTTTTGCCCTGGGGCTGTTGTTGGCAATGTGGATTTGCTCCTTAGCATTTGGGTCCAACTCAAAGCTGTACACACTAACAAGATCATCCTGAGGGGGGTGAAAATGTTACACAGGTGAGCATGGCGTGGCTATGCTAAATCACATTGACTACGAACAACGAAACACGACATCGAAAGCTGCTCCTTCCACGAACACAGACACCTGCTTGACAAGGATTACGGCACAGCAAGCTGCAAAACAAGGTGAGTGCAGGTGCACTGGTTGACAAGAGGCCATTCAAAACAATCACAGCTACCACCGCACGACACATTAAGCACGTGCCATAGGTCGGACACACAGGAACATTTCTTTGCTGATGATGCACTTGACTTGTTTTGCAAATGCAACCATGCTCATGCACATGCCCACACTCAAGTATTATGGACCAGTCTTTTTCCAGCACAGGACGAGATCGTGGCAAGCTTTATCAGAATTCTTTGACAGGGTCTTCAATCATATGAAACTTATAGGTACTGAGATTGTATATTAGAATTTTTGCAAAGCTTCCAATCAGTCCTGTGCTGAACAAAGACCAAGCCTTGTGAAATGTGTGAACATGAACGTCAACATGTATGCACACGTCGGTAAAGAAATGCAGACAGGTTAATGTTATATGGCAGAACCAAAAACACAGGTGAAGCAAACATGAAGATGAACATGTATATGTTGATTAGTGAGACTTGTTACACGGGTTGTCCTTACATTTGCACCACTACCATCGGAAGACTGTTTTGCTCTCAGCATTTTCTGTCCTTTCAACATCTGAAAAAGATAGGAGCCGAGCACACATTACAGAGAAAGATTATGTGCACTGGAAATTCTCTACAGCAAAAAAACAAACAGTTACTACATGTACAAACATGCTACTTTTGTTTTCTAAGGATTGCAAAAGGGTGCTTATAGTGGGAAAAAGTGGTCAACAGCCCACACCAGATGTTAGCAACTGCTGATGCACATGCTGGTTAGTGCAAGCTTTCATAGAAGCTACCTGAAATGACTCCAACCACCATAAAACCCATGACACCAATCTTTGGGCAGAAATTATTAGGCACTGGTTTGTTTTGTTGATGTCGAGATAAACAGAGGAAACGTACGCAACTTAAAGATGTAACAAGAAAGCTCGTCTAGAAGAAAAAAAATTAAAGCAGTACACCTGCTTTAAGATCATTATGGCATTCCAAGAGGGATGAATTTAAGTGTAAGTCTCTGTCCCTTTTAAGATAGAGTGTTGCCTGATATTTGGGTGCACACCCATCAACAGCAGATGATCATTGAAACATCATTTAACTTAATGTCCTTCAGCACATATAAACATATCATATTCAAAATATATTCTAAACAACTAGTTTACATCTTAACATGTGTCCAGTGCCAACCATTAGACCAGTAGACCAAACCAGACTATCCATCACAATTTGAATGAATGAATGATAGTGATGAGGTAGTGCCTGTATGTCCATAAAATACTCATTTTTTAATGTTTTTGTTTTGCATTCCTACATTTTGACAGAAGTGGGCTGCTATGATCAGTCTATTTGATTTGTTTTTAATGAAACTATAGTATCAACAACAAAATGTCATCATTCCAAGCACTTCCCATTGTTCCGTAGAATGAAACCTCTAGCCTGGAATCCAGCCTTGTTAACTTTTATCCACTCTTGAAGATCGATTTCCCGCCAACGAAGAAGCGACCCTTGGGAGAGGACTAATGCTAATAAGGCTGGAGTGGATCCGAGGCTGTGATAATCGTACATGTACATTACCAGTTCATGTAACACTAGACTATGACCCTCCACTGCAGACCTACCGTGTTGAGAATCTCCACTCTGGTTTTCAGCTTGTTGCCCGAGCTGTTGGCCACGGCAGACACGTGTCGCCAGAAGGGCTCAAACTGCTGTTCTTCCGCCGGCTTACTCTTCCACTCTGAACACAGGTCCTGCAGTAATTCATGAAAAATGCTGTAATTCTCAGATAGATGTGTTTTCTTGGTGTCTTTTTTTAAAGTTAGCTAAACACCAGTTTTGTACAGTAAGTAGAAGCTGAATAAGGCTGGATTATAAGTTTTGATTCACTCACATCAGGATCAATTCCAACACTTAACACTTATTAAGTGATATATATAGTAGGATCTTAAATGTGTTTGAGGAGAGCATGTACTTGAGACTTGAGGTGCTAAAGCAACTCTGAGGTACAGTATAGTAGTTTATATCTATAACGGTGCATGACAACATTACTGTAACAGTGATGCCATTGATTTCCCATAATCCACACAGTACCTGTATTCTCTTCTCCTTCTTCTCCAGTCTCTCAAACTTCTTCCTCAGCACGTCCAGCTCGTTTCGCAGCTTGCTCTCCTCCGAGGCCTCGCTGATGGTCTGGCGGCGCTGCATGCCCGGGGTCTGCAGCTGTTCCATCTGACGTAACTCCTGGATTGATGTGAGAGAAAAATACATTCAGTAAAATTCAATAAGGACTTTCTTATAATAGTTTAAGAGTGTGCATCTTTTCACTTGTCATCATTCCACTACAGTACAACTGTACAAGTTTTCTATCACATCAACTCTCAAAATTCTACCGGACGCCATGCACAATACTGCTATTTGAGAAAAAAAAACATGAATCTTAAGTTATTTAAAGGGATGTACTACCAATGCAGCTATAGTTATATTAGCATGTCATAACAAAAAAACCTGGTTTCTAACCTTTGTTGTCATCTTCATGAGTCTGTTGTCATTAACAGAGTCCTCCTGTACTCCATACAGCTGGAATGTGATGCAGCCGTGCTCAAAGTACCCAAGCTGATCCTGTAAGATAACACTTGGGTGAATAAAAGTAGCCAGTGCCCTAACTCTGCCTTTTTCTTGATTTCACCCTGACAGCTATGCATATTTGACAACACACGAAGAGGCAAAACTTATCTTTGCCATGGGACTTGACATGCTTGTAATCAACAGTTCGAAAGGGGCATTGTCCAATTTTTGGGTTTGATTCCTAGTATTCCTGCATGGCTAGATGTTAATGAGAACTTTTGGGAAATGCATGTAACACAACATTCCTCACTCCATCCAGGTGTAAAATGGATGTGACTTCAGTTTAGGAGGTAAAGGTTGGTGGAAGGAGAGGGATGGGCTACCTCTTCCAATAACATGCATTTGCCCTGACGTGAGTTTACAACCCACTGCCCCTACTGCATCAAAGGCTTTATAGTTCAAGGTCTGTAAGTCAAAGTCTACCCTGACTGACCTCATTGACAGCAGGATAGGTGATGATCCTGTGGTGTTTGAACTCAGGAGACAGGGTAGCCTTGATGACAGGTGTGCTGGTGAAATCATCATCCTGGTACACCTTGTACTTGACATGCAGACCCTTGGAGTACTTGGCTTTGTTCACTTCTGCACTTTTGATGGTCACCTGTGTGGGGGGGTATAAATATCACAATTTTATTGAGCAGCAAGCTGTTTTTATTGCCTTAAGCATGCTGGTGATTTAATTTCTGTCAGTCCTATAGGAAACTTGATTTGCGAGTCCAAATAATCTCACTATGTCCAAATAATCTCATAATGCCACTATACACCTCAGCACCAGCAAATCATGAAAGGTATCAACAAAGATTTCTATTGTTGAAAACTGCCTTTTTTTAAGAGTTTGGAAGATGATAGCTTAAGATATAGGATGAAAGTAACTGCATACCTTGTAGTGGAATGGTTTTCCTAGCAGCTCTTGGGGATCTTCAACAAAGAAGTCTTCATCAAGGGGTTTTCCTTTGTCACTGCATGGTGTGATGTTGACGTACAAGTTGCCCTCCTCTACTCCCTGCAGAGATCAGAAAAGAACAGGAAATAATCATGATGTGAAGTGCACATACATGTACCAGAGTTATCAACCCAGGGCTGAGGGTTTAGAAATTTGTTTTTACCTAGACCTATTGTAGAATGGAGCTCATTGCCACCGAAACTGTAGGGTCATCATGATTAGGCAAACTTTAAACAACGCTTGCAGTCATTTATGCATAGGTTAGATGTGACAGGTCATTCAGTGTGATATACAGATGCTGCACTGCCTTGTACATGGTAAACTGGTGTATAATGCCAAAGGGCACATTCTTAGAAGCCTAGTACCTTGTATTATTTTGTAATGACATTAAAGTGTCAACTACATGTTACAAAGCAAAAGTGACATTATATGATGACTTCTTAGCAGTCCATACCTTGTAGTCTGTTACAGAGAGTTTGTCATCGAAGTCCAGGGCATAAGACAGAGATTGCAAGAAGACGTTTGCAGTTCCGATGAGCACATCCTCCGGAGGCTCCCAGAAGGGGTCCTCCTCCTTCGGAATCTTCATCACATCCTCATCACCATCTAAATGCCTCTGGTAAAGTTCCTACATACATGTACAGGTGTAGAAAAACGATTAGAACATTGTTTGCACAGCATGTAGAATTTCTCTAGTCTCCAAATTAAGTAACAAATAAATTTATTTCAAAAAACGGTTACTCAAGCAACTGGATATGATTTTGGAAACGGTCAGACAATTCAAGCAGAATCCACTAGTCTCAACAAGATTTTTATTCAAATAGATGAACAACTTGTCTCACCTGAATCATGTACCTCCTGTTCATGAACTTTCCCCTCTCCCACAACCAGGTGTTGCCATTCAGCAAGTTCTTCATCTTCACCACCACTCTGAAATAGCACCGTACACAACATAAGCTTCACAGACCTTGGATGACATTCAGTTTTCTATAACCATTGACTTTCTGCATCAACTAAAAGTTCATCTGTGTGTACTATGCACTTTCTGCAATGTATGATCCACTGCTTTCAGAGTAATGTGTTCTATCTGCATAACATGACATTGCAGATGTGGTGGGTTGCTCATTCCTTGACAAAGACTGGAGTTGGCCAGTTGAAAATTTTGTTACATCCAATTTTTGTGCTGTAAATTAGAGATTAACCTTTCTTCCAAGTCTACCATACTAGTATTTCACTCTACCTGATTTTTGAGTGGCATTTTAGCAAATTTTCATGCCTCGGTTTTTATCAGGTTCTGTACTTGTCACACTTACTTTGCACCCTTCTTGCTGCCATAGCCCTCCATGGCTGCCCCACTGATCAGGATGACTTCAAAGGTGCGATGTTTGTTCAGCTCCTCACTGATGGCGTTGACCTCTGACACCATGGGCAGCAGTTCCAGGATTTGCTCCTGGGCAATGATTTGTTCTGAAATATGAAAGATTTTGACGAAACTTGTTAAATGTTACTTCTCAATCTCTTTATAGGACTGCTTAATTCGCATCTAAGCATTTTTGTGAATTTTACAGAAATGGTCTGCATGACTTTCATGAAAAACACAAAGAAGCACAATGTCAAAATGTACAAATCATGAAAAATTTACAAAGTACTATGTGAAATCTTCAAATCACATTGTACTTGTCAAATAATATGAAAAATGCATCAAAGAAAGTTGGTATGACTACTTAGGCACCACCAAGGAAAGATTTTTAAAAATGGAACTGGTAGTTGCCCATTCATTAGTTTTTTGTCACATTTTTAGAAAACATTTCAAATCTAATCAAGACCTTATTTTGATTCAACAACCTACCTTTTGACATGCCAGCACTGGCTGTGTCAAAACCCTTGTGTTTGGCAATCTCTTTCTGTGCAAAGTCCCAGTCAATCTTACTGGGGGTGTTTTCTGGAGCCTTGGGGTTCAGGGGGTTGTGGAACACATACATGTGGTTGGAACCTGGGAAAATTGAAATAAAAACCATCATAAAGAGGCAACACAATTTCAGATACTACCTGCTACATTTTCTGTTCATACATAGAAAACACTGTCACAACCAATAAGGTTCTGCCTCCTATCTTAACTCACCATAGGTCCATACCATGGGTCACAGCCATGTCTTAAATGGAGTGCTGGAAGCTTGACTCAGACATATTAGCACTAGTAGCAGATAATCAATGCAGGGATAATAGCCTGCCCTGAGGTATATTTAATATATGATGTCAAACGGCATGGTCTGTTCATAAAATCACCAAATGTAAGTGTTGAAAGTAACCGTTTCACTTTGCTTCAGAAAATTCTTTTTAAATATGGCATACCAAAGAGAACTCTGTCCAGGTGCTGCAGGGTGGTAGGTCCTGTGAGAGGAACACCGTTGATCTTCGTCTTGGCTCCTTGTTCCCCTGGCTTGATTGTGGCCTCGCTGTTCTCAAACGTGATGACTGCATGCTGCTTTGAAATACTGAGAAAAAAATGTTCAACAGTTAACTTCATGATATTGTCCTGTTTTTGTCATATTGTTAACTGATAAATAGCAGGGATAAAGTTTAACTGATTGCTAGACTTACCTCAGGCCAGTAAGTTGGATCATGGGTGGTGGGTTGGCATCCTTTCTGCCAATGGTCATCTCTCCTGGCTCGATGAAGTGGAAGATCACCCCAGACAACATGGGGTCCTCGTTCAGGTTGACAAGATGGGGGTCCTTGCTCTTCCTGTCCTGTGTGTTGGCCTGGGCTGCTCCCATGGCCTCCTGCTCTTCTCTGTTTCTCTTTAGCTGTGGAGACAAAGTCATAATGTCACAGTTGTCACATGTTCATTGGATGGCCTCTGGATTCTAGTCTATCTGGTGGATTCCTCTTTAGAGATTATTCAGGCACTGTAAGCTTCTAGTGGTGGTTTATTCTCTTGGTCATCCACTACAGACTCTCTGCCAGTGGAGGTCTCTCCCTTCAGTCCCTCTAAGTCAACATGCATGCATGTTAGTCTCTAGATCTGCTAGTCTCATTGATACTAATCACTTGTCACAACAGTGATTAAAGTATGTTCTTAGTATGTCAACTTGCTGGCACTATTTCATGTAATGTTAGAGTGCATTTAAAAATCATGAAATACATCAAGCCTGATACCTAGAAGACATTTGCTGTTGTGGTCTGTTTGTGATAGGGGTGAATCACTTGAAACATGAATGGACTACTTGCCAAGTGGTTAAATATGACCCATGAAGCAACATAATGATATTTTTTTCATAAAACAAAGGATAAAGGCATATTCCAAGTATTCTTAACAATTTCAAGATATGGCGACAAACTACAATCTATACTGTTGTCAAAGGATTCAATCGTCACAAAACTGTCACATGAGCGTACCTTGTCCTCAAAGCTCTCATCCATGTCCTTCATCTGCTCCTGATTGGCCAACAGCTGGGCTCGGATTTCCTCCTCCATCTCTTTACGCATTCTCTCAATCTCTGAAAGGTGCAGATGGAATATTCGAAAACTTGTTCTTTTGCAATATTTTCTAAATTGAAACCAATGCATGAACATTCGCAAGGTTTTCCTTGTTAGACCAATCTAACGGCAAATCAGAACATATTTATTCAGAGTCCAGAAAACAGCAGCTTACAAAACAATCAACTGTGTTTTACATATATTTGTATAAACTAGAAAAAATCTATGCAGTCTCCTTGCAAATAATAAGTCTGATTGTATCTTTACAAAATTACACATAGGATTTCAAAGTGAAGCAACAGAGGATTTCAAAGAGAAGCAAAATTTGATATTTCTGAAACTTAAGTCATACAAAGTATGTTCTACGGATGAGGTCTTGATAATACATGTTACATTATGGCAAAAGTATAAATTCTCTCAATCTACAAATCATGGAAACAATATTCAGGAGTACAGGGACAGACGATGTGGATCTTACAGGTGGTTTCATCACACAGCAGCAAAGAGAAGGTAAAACCATTGAAATAAAAGCACGCTTATGAACAAAACAAACCTTCTTTGCTGTATGCCCCGTCTGTTGTTCAAAGTGCACATGCACATGCAAAGTGGTAACATGCAATGGACAAAGTACAGTGATGCATGAACATACAACATGGATCTTAGAACAGTGCTGCCGTAAGTGTTAAAGGGATGGTAGGAGTGCACATGTCACATATAGAGAGGGAAAGATTTGATGTAATACTTATATAATGACTGAATGAATGACATGACAGAAATTCAATTTTACATCTGAGATAGCCATGTGGTAAGCATGAGCAAGGTGATACGATGATGTGATGAAATACAGAATTTCAGCTCAATGTTTGTTGCTCAGGCTTATCACAGCCATTGGTAAATTTCTGATAACCTGTATCTATCCACCTGGCTACATCTATCTGACACCTTGATGAATACTGTGTTTGAGAGATCTGCAGTGCAGCATCCCCAGGTGTGCACAGTTTTGATGTACAGGAGTGCTGGGGATGCTGCATAGGAGATTTCCATAAATACAGTTTTCCAGGATGGTAGATGTATGCAACCTGGTAGGATTATGTTAGTAGATCAATAGAGTAAGGTTCTTGAAACACAACAAAAGTAGTACTCAATTCCAACGTTTTGAACAGAGATGAGGGGGGATACAAACTGAGTCATATTTGGGATGACATTCTCACTGCTGCAGCACCAACTACATTGGCTATAAGTAGCAGTGAGAAGTAGATCCAGCCATTCTACCCTGATGATGGTGTCTGATACTGATAGACACCGAAACATTGAGTGTGAGTGAGTACTACTTTGTGTTGTGTTTTAAGAATCTTACGATATTGAGTAGTTACCAACCTGATGTAATTATTTAAGTATGTTAGTAGATGTTACATCATTACTATATCATATAAAGTAACTCTGAAACTAAACCCTCACCTGCGGCGTCCATTCCAGCCCCGCCCGCCACAGGCATCGCCCCTCCCATCTGCTTCTTCAGCTTCTCGTTCTCCTCCCGAAGCTCTCGAATCAGCTTGTCCAGCGGGTTCTCGTTCACCACGGCCTTGTTCTTGATCTTCTTGGCGCGGTCCGCGTACCGCAGCGTGCTGAGGGTCTCGTCGTAGTTGATGTCAGCCGGTGACAGCGCAGCAATCATGACAGTTTTACTGTAGGCATGAGGATATGATAAAAACATGTAATCATGACTCACTATGAGATTTACTCATATAGAAATATTTAAAGGATATACATCAAACAACAACATTATTCCTACCCTTACTGAACAAATTACGTTTCTAAGGCCAGTAAGGGGCATGAATAATTTTCTTATTAGAACCACCTTTTCATCACAAATCAGCAACATATTCCATATAGAAACTCAATAACTTGTATGCAGAAAATAGGAAAGCTTACTATTCTGTTTTCTTACATTTGACTTCTTAATTTCTTGATTTAGATTTTAAGGTACACACCTGTTTCCTCCCAGGGCATTTTGCAGGAGTTTTGTGAGGACAGAGTCTCTGTAAGGAACCATGACCTTCTTCTTACCACCACTCGACAGATCAGCAAGTGCCTGGAACACACAAGGTCATGTGGAATATCTTAACCTGACATCATCCAAGTACTGTAAATATATTTACTCTAACTTGACATTCTTGCTTCAGAAGAAGCCCAAAACATTTGAAGAGCACTCAATCAATTGCAGCATAAAATAGTTACAAATGAAGACCATGACTTATGAACAAAAGAGAAACCTATACTGTCCTTGGTGCTGAAATGCCAGTTACATGTATCTGTAAATGCATCTAATTTTGCGGGGATTTAATTTTGCGGTAGCGGGAAAAAAGGACCTTTTACGGTGGTTTTAATTTCGCGGAAGCACAATTCACTATAGTCTCTTATTGCCATGGGAAAATGTTCACAGTGGTTTTAAGTTTGCAGTGAAGCAGCCACTGCGAAAACCGCGAACATTAAGCCACCATGAAGGTTTCTGCATTTACAGTACTTGTTATGCACATCAGAATTTCCCGTTGGAAAAGAAGCCAAAATTTGTTAAGCTGATAAGTGTGTCAGGTTACAAACACTACTAACAAGGTATTCATGAAAATCAGGCATTAGTCAGTCTGGAAAAGTTATTTTGTAACTGTCCTTTCCAATTTGCTTGCCGCTTTAAAATCACCTCAATTTTCTTCCACCAATGTAAGGGATTATCATAATACTCTCAGGTTGTTATATGCAATTCTACTAATTGCCAGATAACAATCCTGGCAACCTGCAATAGACTCATCCTGACTGTTTATCACAATTAGCAGTTTACAAAATGATGGCATGGCAATTTGCGGGTTGGCCAATGAAAGAGCGGCTGCATGTTTGCTAAATTTACATTTCTATATTTTTATTTCGCATTTCCACACTTTGATGTGCCAGAAGATTATGGGATCAATTTATTCTGCAGAAAGCTGAAAAGAAAAGAATTTTGTGAGGTGTGTTTACCGAGATGACATTGCCCAGGGCTGACAGGGACTTGTTGATGTTGGCTCCTTCCTTCAAACGATCCCCAGTGGCGCCTGTGCTGTCGGCACGCTCACTACCTAAAAGTCAAAACATCAAAGAAGATTAAATGATGGGGAAGGAAGTCTTTGATATGGCATATGGCAGAGATAAAAGTTATGCAAAGTAAAATGTGGTAATAATAGTCTCTTCCATCTGCGTCATGCTTTACCCGTGTCTTTGGTGGGGCGGTTTATATTCTTTATCACAAAAATTGTAGATGCCACAAAACCCTTGGCACACAATTGACAAGCTTTGTTGTTTCCCAGAAGGTTGCTTGATATCCATGTAGGTAGGACAAACGATTTTCCTGCTGTGTGACAGGGGCATCAACCTCTGCTTTGGACTCAGGCGTCCTTCTTTAGTTTCTTGGGAGATTTTGATTCAAAACTTGCTTCAACCTTTGGGATTTCAAACCTGTGTTCATCACAATGCAGGTCAAACCTTGTACAAAGGACCATCTGTACCCAAGGACCACCTGAAAAATGTGACTACTTTTTGATGGTCCCTTACATGATTTTTCCCATTGACACAAGCATTAAGAATTCAGTCTATAGTGAACACCTGTGTAATTACATAGAACGGATTTTATCTGTCTTTTAAGTGATCTCTTGGCCAGTTTTGAAGGTCCTAAGGGGACCGTAGGATGGAAATAAAGAGTACTTCATACCTGCTAAATCTACCAAGTTGATGACACTGCTCTTCTTAGTTTCCTCTCCAGCTTCGTTCTTGGAGATCTGGTCGAAGGTGATGGTGACGACGGTATGGGCTCTACTGCTGGTGGCATTCATGTTGGTGGAGGCCACTGTTCTGTTAGCAGTACCTGGGAGAAACCAACAATATACATGTAAGTGCCAAATGAAATAAACATACCATAGTAAATTCTGTAGGAATGGAAGAATGTACAACTTAACATCACTGTGCGAGTGTAACCATGAGTTATCCTGGCTTTCAACTACAACAACAATGGACCCTAGCCAAACCATACGTCCAATACCATACGTCCAAGTATCATAATACACCACTTTGCCTCACATGCTGCCAATCTGCAATATTCCTATAACTGCTAAAACACATCAATACAAACAGACACATCAATTGATTACATTGCAAGCTTATGGCAATACATTTTCATCAATTTTATGCACCGAACTTCAGATTTTTGGGACGGATGGTGTGAAATTTTCGTCCGTCCCGACTCCCAACAAGCAAATTTCTGTCCCACAACAGAGGGAAGATTCCTTGAGACAGCCCTGATTTTGCAGAGGACACAATTTTTTAAGCACAAAGTAATCATATTCACCTTCTTGGGTTCTCTTGTCGATCTCAGCATAGCTCCCCACAGCAACCTTCTTGAGCCCAACAACATAGAAGAGTCCCAGTTTGGGGTTCTGTCGCACCTGGAGCCCACCCTTTGGATTGTCCTTACTGAGGAGGTCACGAACCTGCTCATTGTAGATCTCCAACATGGAGAAGGTAACTTCATATTTCTGGAACAAAAATAAACAGAAAAATATATTTCACATCTGCAATTCTGTTTTTCTGTGCATGGAATCTTTAACCATGGTCACAAGTAATACCATATTTTCTTGAATAAAGTAAACACTTTTTAAACTTTCCAAAATTTTGTCAAAAGTTGTTGGCAAAGTTTAGATGCAAAGTTTTGTTGCATACTTTATTTAAAGTTATTGCATTGACAAATGGTAAAAGAGCCTAAAACAAAGCAAGTTGTAGCTACACTTCTAGGCCACACCAAATTCATTTGTTTCTTCTTGGATTTTTTCAGAAAAAATTGTACTGGCAGGTAAAAAAAAAATACAAATATTTTTTTTTTCCAAAAGGTCTGGCTTAAAAGTTAAATGAATAAAAAAAAGCCTGAGGAGTTTAATGGCACATCTTATACAATGAATCCCTTCATCTACTTTATTTGTAACTCATGTTCTTGATTGTTGAGGTACAGTAAGAGCTGTACCTAAACTTCTGTACCTGATGCCACTTAAGGTACACATCCCCAATGGGCTCCAATAGGAGCAGAAATAGGTCATCCCCGCATCCATGACTCATGCTTTCCTTTCATACTGCTGCCAGGTTCTTGGAAACCACCATAATTTATAACTGTCAACTTAGCTCAATGGTACCATGGGGAGCAAGGGAGACTAAAAATAACTGACAAAAGTTATTATTAGAATGCAAATATGTAATGGTCAATCAGAAGACAACCAACTGCACTTTGATACTTGATGCCATCTAAAACTAGCATCATTATTGCAGATTCAGTTATTTCCATGGGGATTCAATTTTGCAGTAATTGGAAAAGAGAATTTAGATGCGTTTTCACTCTGTGGTTAAAAGAAAACTGCAGCACAACAACACAATCATGTTTCTGGAATAATTTTCCCGGGTGAATCTTACCGTGGCTTTGTCACCAGCCTCAATAGCCTTGAACAGTTCATCACAAGTGATAGGCACAATTCCTCTGAAAAAATCAAAAGAAAAGACATTATAGTTTATAAAGACAATTGAATACACAAGTGCTGGATGAGCAATATACTGTCTAGTAGTACATTTATAACAAAATGCACAATATGGAAATATTCATTAGTTTATAGTTCAAAAGGACTATGTATTGCCAAAAACTTATAAGAAGTATTTTTTTTTTTCTAGCACCCAGGCTTCAATTCTACGGTTCAAATTTTAAGCAAAATCCTAACCCTTTCAGCTGATAGTTTGGGACTTGTTTTCGAGTCATGCCTGCTGAAAGCAGTACTTACTTGTTGTTGCCATACCCCACCATAGAGTATGACTTTCCTGATCCAGTCTGTCCATAGGCAAACAGAGAACAGTTGAAACCTAGAAGGGCACACAAAAATTACTGTTAGACCAGATTGCTTACACATTAGGATAATTAAACCACGATTGAAATATAATGTTGACAAACAAAACGCAATCAACATTCCTTGAGCAATATTTCTGTCAACTAGAGAATTTCTAGTCATAATGAGGCATTCCTGTCGGAGAAATTACCATCAGACAGTTTACATTTGACAACTGTGATAAGTGTGTAGTAGTATCAATAACCTCACCAATCTGAATTTTATGCTTGTCAGAGAATCTGCTTTGCTTGTCAAGGGGGCATATGACATTGTATATTTCATGCAGGGGGCAGTTCTGAAAAGTTTCCATTGAGAGCACAGCTTAGATTGGGATCAATTTATGTTA
>NC_049984.1:8614927-8616486 GCF_000003815.2 Branchiostoma floridae
TTTTTCCGAGAGTGAAAAAAAACGCATCTTCCATTCAGAAGATTTTCATCATGAAATTACATGACGCCATTCAACAATTTCCACTTCGATAACTATGTCTAAGTACCGTCATAATCTCCTTGTGATGTGGGTACATTTATTATTGCATTGAACTTTTTTTTAATCAAGTAGGGCATACGTTTTAATAATTGTCAAGCAGGTGAAGGTGTTGTGTAGTAGGAGTGTGTTGTTGTTGTGTTTTTTTTCAAGCTAAAAACTTCAATCTTCTTCTTGTTTTGTATGAGCCATTACATAAACGGAGACGTCTCGAATTTTTACAAGAATTTTACCACCCTGTCGCTTCATTTCTTTTCTGAAAAATCCCAGGACCAACAAGTTAACTTGATTTGGCTTTATCTATATATTTCATTTTCCTTCGAATTCTTTGTTAAGTATATGCCCTGCATACCACTGTTAAATTGTTTTACTTTGTATGCAATCAGCCATCGGACGTAATCTTGTCTGAGTGTTGTAATTTCCTGCTCGTAGCGTGCGAGACCTGGAGGATAGGAGTTTCTATACCTTGTTCGGGGGTTTCTTTTCGGAGGTCAGTGGTGATACTCTGGTACTAAGAGTGTTTTATTGGGCTCAAACTCTGCAGTTTAAAGTTACTAACAATTTGAATGTACAAAGTTTACGTCAAAATAGAACAACAACAACACTAACGTTAGAAGTACCTACATTTGTTTGGAAAAAAATACATGCATTCTCGCCACTGTCAAACTTACGTATCAAAACTAAACGCAAACTGTCCAATTTTCCCGCGTTTTCTGCCAAGTAACATTTTCTCGATTGTCTCAACTAACCCCCAAGGTCAAAATTACCAAAAATGATTGATAGTGCCATGCGGAATGTTGGTAAATTCATCGACACAGACTTGTATTCTGATGTTCAATGCACGCGTACCGTCCGCTACCGCTCAAATGACCCTGTCTGAACTCCAAATCCTCGCAAACTACAATTTCAAACCGGGCACAGGGTAACATATGGCCACTGTAAGGCTGTAATATGCATCTGTTTGTGTATAAACGGGATTGCAAGGCCCCGCTTATGAATATTAACTACCATTCGCCTTTCTCGTCGCTGATTGGCTGGCGTCCATAAAGTAATTAACTCTCGCTCTCCCCAGACCGCTGGCACCTGGCACCTGTGGGCTCTGGGGTCACGGGAGTTCACGGGAGAAGGCCGAAAGAAAACCAATTTCCCCTCAGAAAAGTGCAGAAATTAATAATTTGAAATTGGTCCATGACAAAAATTTTACTTGGATCATTTTACCAACTATCTAATGCCTATCTACACCAAATTTAAGGTCATTCCATTGTAATTCAATGGTACAGGGGGTCAAAATATACCGTTGTGGTCAAAACGTGACCTTTAAACTTCAATAAAATCATTTTAGAGGCAGATATGTAAAAAATGAGAAAAAAGCACCCCGGTATTGACCCACTCTACTCTTGTGCCAAATTTCAGGTCATTCGGTCCCGGAACGACGGAGATGATTCGATTTGAAGATTTGACAG
>NC_049984.1:8616588-8618419 GCF_000003815.2 Branchiostoma floridae
GTCACAGGGACGCCTTTATGCCCCACCAGTTGTGGAAATGGTAACCGAAGTCATGCAGCGTTAAGTGATAGAATATTGCAATTGTAATGAGGGTCTGTATGAGGGGTTCCAAAACCGCTTTACTCTGAATTCAGAAAAACACCCTACGTGTTGGGCTTGGTGCCTCCTTGGCTTGGTGATGGACTGATGTCGATAAACACCTTCAGTGGCGCTGCTGCCTGGCACCTCCCTTACCCAGCTCCTCTCTTAGTGCGTCCAGACATGAATTTTGCTGTGATTTCGGTAAAAGAAACAGACATTCATCAGCTGATTCAACACGGCTGCAACAACCAGGAAAGGCTCAATGACTGTCCATTGGTTGAATGCGATGCACAATTAGATCCTCTAATAATACTACTAATGTCAATATCTACCTTGTGGGGGATACCTTGCAGGATTCCTAGGTAACTTAGGCTTTGCTGCCTGTCGTGTCACCCTCCTGTCACACGCAGTACTCCTTCCCCCAGCACAGGTCCAACCGTGTTTCAGAACTGTTCACTGATTCTGCAGTCACGACTTCTGCTGTCAGAGTTCCTAAATTGAAACAGTAAAATTAATGAATGTGTTCTTTTGACAAAGACCGCTGTCCTACAAATATCTGATGATGACGACATATAACTAGTATTTTTCCTCATGAATACATGCTTTTCAATGCCGTCATACTGATTATAATTTGAATCCTCCGACGACCATGTTGACGGGTAATTGAATTAATCACTAGCATCTTCATGTGGTTAACAGACGTACGCTGTAATCCAACATGGCGCAGATTACGTTAAATGAAAAGCCTGTATACCACCGACACACATGCATAGCTTCTATACCTTGTCTAATGCCTGGGAAAGGCCTAGTCGTCTGTCTGCTGTTTTGAGCACCGCAGATCTCCTCAAAGATGAACCCGGAGATTCTCCCGATGTCTCCCGGAACGTGTCGTGAAGTACCGGTAGATATTTTATCCATACGGTGCGATTAGAAGAGACGGGCTCGCGTCAGCTGTCTCGTACCGCTGCAACAAACGAAAAAATATTCAACGGCTGCCCAACGGTAAGTGGAAATGTGACACACAATTAGAACTGGGCACCTCTGATAAACAGCAATAATTGATAAAGTCCACCTACATAGATAAGCAGAACTTGTCGTCTGCCTCAACGTATAAAACGATATCTCCTTGTGTCCCATGCCGTTTGTAGATAGTTCTGCGTACGGTGGTGCGAGACGAAGCGGTTACGGTCTCGCATGACTCAAGAATCGAATGACAATGCCGTGGTCTAGACAAGCTAACAGACGCGTGCCCAACACAGGTGAAAAAGATTACTGGTCTGTGATTGGTCAAGAAATTAATCAATTTTGTAGACTAGGCGAATCGTGCACCTGCCCCTGTCTTAATCTGCCGGAAACCCCGTCATTCGTCTGAGGTGAAGGACTCACCTCGCAGCGTCCCAGCACAGAACAACATCGCGACCGCTTGAGACAACAGGTAAGTAAGTGCCTTATTGTGTTTATACGTCTTCTACGGTTATCATTAGTCCGATAATTAAATAATCCGTAACGTTAACATTCAATTCTTTTGTGACCGTCAGAGAATGCAAATTGCATCCTTGTGCCTTATTCCTTAGATGTTATTACGCCTCTAAATTATTCACTTTCTTGCTCAGTCCAGGACCTTACTGGTGTCATCAACCCCGGATCAACTGCAGCCACAATGTTTAAGTGAAGTGCTTATGTGTCTTATGGGGTTAAAATGGTAACATCTTGCAGATATGGACTGGGACTAACTTGTCATAGCCACGAT
>NC_049984.1:8620237-8622824 GCF_000003815.2 Branchiostoma floridae
TTGGTAAGACTATACCTAATACTTACGGTAAGCTTAAGTATGTGAATGAGGCATGACAGGAAGTTAACTTGATCTGTGATTGTAATTTCAGTTCTTGGTTTAACATAGAAATAGCGGGAATAATCATGATCTCTTGAATGATGGAAAGCACAAGAGTGCGCTTTGCTGAAATTCCAAGTAATGCTGCCGTTTGTTTTGGTTACAATTTTGAGAGCAATGGCTTCAGTCTGTTTCTGCTTTATACAAGCCCATTGAATAGCTGATTCGGTTTCTGTAACTGTGTCGACGCCGAGAAGTCTAGTGCTTCTAAATGAAGCAAATTTTACTATTGATATTAAGTAGGCTCTTCAGCCACCTGTTTTCCTTTCTGGCCTGTGTCGTTCTCTTGGTTCGGGACCCAAGATAACGACACAAGGCAGATTATGTAATGGTCTAGGTTCCCGACAACCACTGACCACGACATAAAACAGAAATGACAACAGATGGTGAACCAGGGAAGACCCTTTTTAAAAAAAAACAGAATTCACAGTAACTGGCCGACTACCATCCCGGCCATCGACACAGTCACAGAAACCAAATCAGCCACACACCAGGCCTGTACAACACAGAAACGGACTGAAGCCCTGAGTGCAAAAGGAGCCTCCATTTACAAAATGTCCTGATATAAACCCCTACCTGCATCATCACTCGAGATGTCAACAAAACACACTCAAGCACCTTACCATCAACCAAGAGATTTTTTAAAGTTAAAGTAACCTCACAAATTATTTACTTCCTATCATGCCGATGACAAGTTAGTCCCAGCCCATCTCTGCAATATGTTTCCATTTCACACCCCATAAGACACCTGTGTGAAAATTTGCCCGTCCCGGACTAGTCCGGACCGGCATGAACCGTCAGTTCGAACCATGCAATAGTCCAGGGGTCGGACGGGTCGGTCGGACGGGACGGACGCTCGACAGTTCGCAGAACGGTTCGGTCGGCCATAAAGGGTCCAGATTGGCCGCTTGGACTAGCCCGGACTACGTCCCGGACTGGTCCCGGACGGCATCGTTCGAACGCTTTCGGGCGGCGGCCTGGAGCGGGCCGTTCGAACGGTTCGAGCCGGTACGGCTCCGCCCGGGCCGGACGGCCGAACGGGCGGTTCCCATAGCAACAAAGCGATCCGAACCGTCTGGGGGCGTGCAGAGCACCGCGGGGCGCCGGTTCGGACGTCTGCGGACGTCTGCGAACCACCAATTTACATGGCAATTGTACCTCCCAAACACCCGTGGAATGCGCAAAATCGTGCTGTTGTGAGGTGGAAATCGATGCCCAAACAGTTCGGACGGTCTGAACCGCCGGAATGCCGTTACAAAATAGAAAGAATTTGAATGCAATTCATCCCTCTGCCGCCAGCGCTCCTATAGACAAAATATTAATGACGGCTTGAAGTTACAGAATGACACCAGCCGCAAGACAATCAATGTAAATCACATGTGCCCTCACTTTGACGTTATGTGCGTGCGGAGTCCCAGGAAACATTTGATTGCCCGCACAAACCATGTACAAAGCGCAAGTAATGGATTTCTGATGTCTTTCCGACTGAAGCGTGGTTGCCAAACATGTGGTGGAGACACTATCACTAAAATATGATATACATTCAAGTCCATAATCTAGAAGATTCATTTATAAACATCATTGAATGCCCTAATATATTCATGCCAACGCTAGGCACGTTACGCACCCAGCGGCGGCGAGGGTTCAGTGACCCCATCTCAAACGTAAACAAGAAGACGATCCTATGAAGAAGCCAAACATTTTGTTGGTGTGTGTTGAACTTTATTGTATTTTGTTGAAAGAAAGTTGTATCTAAATATTGAATTGTAATATATATGTTAATCTAGTGCCACAAAATATTATTCTACGTGTCTAAAATAAGACTAGTTTTGATATAGGTGCTGGCCCCCATACGTGAATTGAACTCTCCCACACTTGATTGAAGCCTCCCGGTCCTTTGGGACAGCCGCCCGACAAGTGCGCACATGTCTGTAACTCGTTGTTTGTTGTTTATTTTACGTTCCATGTGTTAATTTTGGCACAGTTTGCACATCCATTGACAGGAATACCACTAAGAATGATGTCGTCATTATACCCATTTCCTTTGTGTTTCTTGCCTTTTTTCACGAGCAAGTTATTCAAAGACGGGAAAATACGATCCAGATATCAATTTGCGAGCCAGTGGCTAGGCCACACCCACACAGCGCGAAACTTTAGGTATAGAGGCGTGCCGCTGTCCATCATCGCGTGGCGACCGACAAAATAATTAGCAACCATATATCCGCTAGCTGGGTGTCATGCTGTCCGTATTATAAAACGTCTGCACAATTATTATTGGAATCTTTCGGCAGTAAATTTACTTTGCGCACTTGTAAGCGACTTTTGACAAGACTGGCCGGTGTTCCCGTAAAGCTTTCCTTCTGTCCTAATCCCAGCAAAACTGGTCTCCGGGGACAGTCGCCTACCAGACCGATTCGTAGGGCAGGAATCACAATGTCACACTACAACGGGTCTCCAATTTCTGGAAGGGTGGCAAAATCACCAACGT